>NC_056737.1:1276967246-1277267246 GCF_019279795.1 Protopterus annectens
TTTTTACTATATGTATGTGATTCAGGGTAAGGTGTAAGTCCCTAGGGCCCTAGGTTGTATGTGCATGTGTTATGTGTTGTCTCTTGGCCAGGGCCAGGGCATACTGGGCATGCCTACATCTGCCTACAGGGACATCCGCAGGGGTTCCTCCTCCGAATCCTCCTGTGGTTGTGGCTGTGGGGACCTACAGTGGGGTCTGTCAGTGGGGGGGCTGAGTGTCCTTCTCTTTGCTGATTCTGCTGCAGCTGTTTCTACAGGATCATATTGTGTAGCATGGCATATACTGTGAACATCTGTGCACATGTGACTGGAGAGTAGTACAGTGCTCTGACATATATATTGAAGCACTGGAACATTGACTTTAGCATCCTAAACACATGCTCTACGATGTTCTTAGTTTGTGCATGCACCTCATTATGGCATTCTTCCATGGGTGTGTGTGCATTTCTGATGGGTGTCATCATCCACGGTTTCATTGTGTAGCCAGTATTCCCCAGTAAATGGCTGTGTGGGATTCCCCCCCTAGCAAACATCTGGTACACCTGCAATGCATGCCAGATATAGGAGTCATGATAATTGCAAGGGCTGCCAGCACACATATTCAAGATAATGCCCTGGGTATTGCACACATCCTGGCAGCTGATGGAGTGATACTCCTTGTGGTTGAGGGAGATTCTACCATCTTACCACATGGTGCCTTGATATGTACATGAGTGCAGTCTATGGCACCCAATACCTCAGGGTAGTCTGTTACACCATAGAAGTTCTGCATGTTGCTGGCCCTTGCCTCAGGGGTGAGGGGGAAATAAATGTACTCACTGGCATGTGGTAGCATGGCATCCAGGAAATGGAGGAGTACCCTGTATGCTGATGCCTACAAGACTCCCATCATGTCCCCAGTTGGTCCTTGGAAAGTACCTGTGGCTAGTATCCTTAGAGCTACACATATCTTTGTGTTCTCTGAGATTGATTCCCCTCTGTTGGCTCTGGGTCTGAGTTCAGAGCTGCAGAGCTCAGTGAGTTGTTGTAGTATGTCCCTGTCCACCCTGTAGTGCTCTACAATCTCCAGCTCATGTAGCCCCTGGAAAGTGACCCTGGGCCTGAACACTCTGCTCATTCTCATTCTAGGCCTATAGTCAGCAGCAGCAACAGCAGCACTTACCTCAGCATCTAGCAGATGTAGCAGACCTGCAGTAGCAACTTGCATTCATTCAGTTAAAATTCCCAAGTTTGTACTCCACTGCTGCAGAGTTTGAGGGAAAAATCAGATGCAACCTTTATTGGGCTCTCCTGTAAACTGTGTGTTTGGCTACCTATGATGCCTTCCACCTGCAAAGTACATCATTAAGAATATTTAATGGCTGTAGTTTAAGTGAATCAGTAATTAATATATCGTTGGCTTTTGGATCTACTCAGCACTGCGGCGTGTCATGCAAACATGTGGAAACAAGTGCCTCCAAAGTAAACAAAGCTCAGCAGTCATTGTGCACACACCCCTGGTGAAACAAGCAGTGCACCGTGCAAACAGGCACAGCTGAGCTCCAATCAGCTTACATGTCCTTGGACACATACCCCTGTTGATGTCAACTACTTCTTCTGTGGACACCAACATGAATCTGTGCCTGCACAGAAGGGATATGCAGACACACCCCTACACAAAGGTAACCACCATGAAAATCTTCTCCAAAGCTAACTTTGGGCTCCTAAAAACAGAGGTGGCTAATTTCATGGCACCCATGCAAATGGAGAATAGTTGCATGACCACCGAATCATACACCAATGCACTGTATGAACACATACACAAATGCATAGATCCCACCATACAAAATAGAACCAAGATGCACTCCTCAAAAAAAGGAAGCCAATCTGGTGGTCCCCTGCCATAAACAAACTCTACAACAAAAGGAGGAAACTGATACAGAATAATGTGATGTCCCAAGACTGGAAACACTCCTTTATCAGCCTCAATAAAAGGTTGAGATCCCTCATCAAATTCTCTAAAGCTCGCTATGAATACAGAATTGCAGAAGATAATAAAGACAACCACAAGGCTTTCTATAGTTATGTAAATAGTCTCCACTGCAATACCCAGACTACCTCTGTGCAACTGCTCAATGGTAACTCCTATATAGAGCAAACAGATATTGCCAATATACTGGCTGACAGATTCAGTGCTAGCATTGCCCTTCTATCCCCGCCAAAGGACCAATCACAATACCAGTAGATTGCCAGGCATCCAGCATTACTGCTGCATAGGTTAAAACAGCACTGTACAAGGCCAGGAGTACAGCTTCTTTGGGACCTGACAATATCTGTGGCTGCATTCTACATGAACTACAGAGAGAACTGGCACCTCACCTGTGTGCCCTGTTCAATCACAGCCTCACCACAGCCACAACAAAAAGTCGAGATCCCTCATCAAATTCTCTAAAGCTAGCTATGAATACAGAATTGCAGCAGATAATAAAAGCAGCCACAAGGCTTTCTATAGTTATGTAAATAACCTCCACTGCAATACCCAGACTAGCTCTGAGGTAATGCTCAATGGTAACTCTTATACAGAGCAAACAGATATTGCCAATATACTGGCCGACAGATTCAGTGCTAACTTTGCCCCTCTATCCCCCCCAAAGGACCAATCACAATACCAGTAGCTTGCCAGGCTCCCAGTACTACTGCTGCATAGGTTAAAACAGCACTGTCCAAGGCCAAGAGTACAGCTTCTTTGGGACCTGATAATATCCCTGGCTGCATTCTTCATGAAGTACAGAGTGAACTGGCACCTCACCTGTGAGCCCTGCTCAATCACAGCCTCTTCACAGGTTTTGCCCATACCGAATGGTGCACTGCTATAGTCATTCCTCCCCACAAATGAGAGGGACTACAGACTCTGGGAATTATCGCCCCATTAGCCTAATGAGTCTGATATGCAAATCTATGGAACGCATCATCATGGACCTTATAAACAAGGATATAGGGAATCTCCGAACTCTGGATCCTACACAGTTTGGTTTTGTGAAGGGTAGATCATGCCTGCTCAACTTGGTCGACTTCTTTGAGTCAGTCACCAGAGCTGTGTATGAAGGTAAGGTGGTTCATACAGTCTACCTTGATCTGGCCATCATAGAAAAACTCACTAAGCTAGGCATAAAACCCTATATCACTAGGTGGGTTGCAAACTGGTTCACAGATAGAACCCACAGTGTGAAAGTAGCTGACTTCAAGTCAGACTGCTGACCAGTCATGAGTGGAGTCCCACAGGGTTCGGTCCTGGGCCTCTCCTGTTTGGTATTTGCTTCTCTGAAGTCCAAGCCAACACGAAGGGACTCTGGCTGACAAAGTTCACAGACGACTGCAAGTTGGGAGCTATTATTAACTCTCCAAGTGATGTTGACATCCTACAGAAAGGCCTCACTGAGACCAGCGACTGGTGTCAGAAACATGGCCTTAAGCTCAATGCCAAAAAATGTGTCGTCATCCCCCTTGGGAAAAACCCAGTTCCCTTGAATTTCTGTAGTCCACTGAAGACAGAAGGTGTTATAAGAGATCTGGGAACACAGGTTGACAGCAACCTCTCTTTTGAACACCATGTTGCCACACTGGTCAGAAAGTCATTCTATGTGGTACATCTCATTACTAAGGGTTTTGCATCCAGGAAGAAAGAGGCCATTGTCTCCTTCTACTATTCCCTCATTAGGCCAATCATTGCGTACAATGACCCATTTGGCATGCACCTCACTAGAAACCTGCAACAACTGGAGAGGCTGCAAAAGTACCTCACAAAGAGGATCCTAGGCATTAAACACTTGTCCTATATGGACAGACTCAAGAAACTCCAACTATTCTCTATCCCATATCACCTACTTAGAGGGATCTCTGCTTGATTTACAAAGCCATGCCTGACCCAGCTCTGTTAGAAATACTACATCTAAAGAAATCCCAATCGCTCTGCACCACATGCTCCAGACACCTCAACCTCATTACCACAATCAACAGAACATGCTGGAGGGACAGGTTTAATACCCAGAGACTGCCCATGCTATGGAATAGACTTCCCATACATGTCAAGCAGAGCACCTCAAGTGCCATCTTCAAGAGAAATTTTGAAGAGGGATGGGAAATAGAAACTTCACCCCGGCTATCACTCCAGTGGCTCTACTCGACAGAGGCACTAGGAAATCAAGGTTGGGTGGCACAATGCCAGAGTAATCCTATGGGCTAGGCTTGTAAAGGCTCCAGGGCCATTTGCCTAGTACACAAACCTATGACTCTATAGATATATATATATATATATATATATATATATATATATATATATATATATATATACATACATATATATAAAATACCAGTAGTGTAGCCAGCACTGAAACCTGACTGCTTTCTATGTCTGTTTTGCAGAAGTCCTTTTATTTCCTTGCTTTTTGGTTTTTTTTTTTTTTGTGGCTCTTCACTTGGGTTGGGGCACTGGTCAGTCTGTAGTACCAGCACAAGGTGCTGGTTGAGCAAGCTACTCTTGTGATAACTACGTGTGTGTGTGTGTGCTACGCAGCGTGTGTGTAAAAGGTGCGCCGTGTGTGTGCGTGCGTGTGTGTGTGTATGTATGTATGTATATATATATATATATATATATATATATATATATATATATATATATATATATATATATATATATATATATATATATTTCTTTTTTTTTATGTATAGCTAGATAAATAGATATGAGATGGTCAAGTAATGTGGGTGTTTAAAATGTCATATATGCTCAATGGAATGAAATTCAGCAATTCTATTCAAGTTTAATTGACCTAAATGTATGCCTGTAAAATGTAAAAAAAGCACACATCAACACATTTATTAGTGACTGTTCTCATGAAAGTTGCACCTTTATCACAGTTTTTGGCATTTTATGATCTTTGCATTTTCTGCAAACATCATAGTCCATGGGGACTCCTGCCTGATCACGTCTGTCAACCTGTCCATCACCATTGCAAATAAGAAAGGGCTCAGAGCTGATCCTTGATGTAATCCCACCTCCACCATAAACACATCCGTCACTCCCACCGCAGACTCCAATGCTGTCACACTACCCTCATACATATCCTGTACCACTCTTACATACTTCTCTGACACTTCCGACATCGTCATACAATACCACAACTCCTCTCTAGGCACCCTGTCATATGCTTTCTCTAAGTCCACAAAGAAACAATGCAACTCCTTCTGACCTTCTCTGTACTTCTCCATCAACACTCTCAGAGCAAACATCGCATCTGTAGTGCTCTTTCCTAGCATGAAACCACACTGCTTATCACTAATCATCACCTCCCTTCTTAACCTAGCTTCCGCTACTCTTTCCCATAACTTCATGCTGTGAGTGATCAATTTAATCCCTCTGTAGTTCTACAGCTCTGCACATCACCCTTATTCTTAAAAATCGGTACCAAAACACTTTTTCTCCATTCCTCAGGCATCCTCTCACTTTCCAAGATTTCATTAAACAATCTAGTTAAAAACTCCACTGCCATTTCACCTAAACCCCTCCATGCTTCCACAGGTATGTCATCTGGACCAACAGCTTTTCCATTCTTCATCCTCTTCATAGCTACCCTTACTTCCTCCTAGCTAATGCACTGCACTTCATGATTCACTAACCGCATATCATCCAACCGTCTCTCCCTCTCATTCTCTTCATTCATCAGTCCCTCAAAGTAATCTTTCCATCTGCTCAGCACACACTCCTTGCTTGTGAGTATGTTTCCCTCATTATCCTTTATCACCCTTACCCGCTGCATATCTTTACTAGCTCAGTCCCTCTGTCTAGCCAATCGGTACAGGTCCTTTTCTCCCTCCTTAGTGTCCAACCTTTCATACAACTCTTCATATGCCTTATCTTTAGCCATCGCCACCTCTCTCTTTGCCATGCACCTCATCTCCTTATACTCCTATCTACTTTCTTCATCTCTCTAACAATCCCACTTCATCTTTGCCAACCTCTTTCTCTGTATACTCTCCTGTAGTTCCTCATTCCACCACCAGGTCTCCTTGTCCTCTTTCCTCTTTCCAGATGTCACACCAAGCACCTTTGTAGCCATCTCCCTTACTGGCGCTGCTGTAGTTACCCAGCTATTCGGTAGCTCTTCACTGCCACCCAGTGCCTGTCTTAACTCTTCCCTGAACTCCACCTCACAATTACCCTTTTTCAATTTCCACCATTTGATACTTGGTGCAGCCCTCACACTCCTCCTCCTCTTCTTGATCACCAATGTCATCCTACAAACCGCCATCCTATGCTGCCTATCTACACTTTCCCCTGCCACCACTTTACAGTCTCCAATCTCCTTAAGACTGGTCCTTCTACATAAGATATAATCCACCTGTGTGCATCTCCCTCCACTCTTGTATGTCATCCTATGCTCCTCCCTCTTGTTAAAATACATATTCACCACAGCCATGTCCACCCTTTTTGCAAAATCCACTACCATCTGATCTTCTGCATTCCTTTGCTTAACACCATACCTACCCATCAGTTCCTCATCCCCTCTGTTCCCTTCACAAACATGCCCATTGAAATCTGCTCCAATCACCACTATCTCACTCTTGGTTACAGTCATCACCACTTCATTCAACTCACTCCAAAATGTTCTTTCTCATCCATCGCACACCCAACTTGTGGAGCATATGCACTAACAACATTCATCATTAAACCATCAACTTCTAGCTTCATAAACATCACTTCATAAAGATAACTTCATAAACATCACTCTGTCTATAAGAATGAAGCTGCCAGGTAACAGGAAAAGAGGAAGGCCTAAGATAAGGTTCATGGATGTGGTGAGAGAGGACATGCAAGTGGTTGCTGTGACAGAGCAAGATGCAGAGGACAGGAAGAAATGGAAACAGATGATCCGCTGTGGCGACCCCTAATGGGAGAAGCCGAAAGAAGAAGAAGAAGATGATCTTTGCATTTTCGTGGGTTTGGAATTAAATTTTATTGTTAAATATGTTGTGGGAATTGGCAGCAGTTTAATAATTTGTTTTTGAATTCATGTTTTTTTCAATGAAGTAGACACAGATAATTAAGATTAAGCAATAGTCCTCTCAAAACAGCATACCTAAATGAATGCTTGACGTATGTTGTTTTGCAGTGCTTATGTTGCTTACAGGCCTTGAACAGGTATTCTGTAGTAATCCGTCTGCACTGCATGTATGTAAAACACATAATAATCACAAACATAAGACAGCACATCTGCCTAGTAGTCCATGTGATAAGCTGCAACACTAACCATTATGCTAAATTTTCCAGCATTTTTTACAAAATATTTCCAAATAAAATTTTCCTTAGATTTCTAGTGGTCCTACTTATTAGTCATCTTTCTATTGCATTTGCTTACTTCATTTTCATTTACACCCTAAAATTTTATTGGTTTATGTTTCTGATATGTTAAGTGACCTGGCAAAGGCTAGAACCTTATCAAAAGTCGTATCTGGTTCACTACTTGCCTCCTTATTCTTTCACTGCTACAGGACTGTGTCATGAGGTTTTTGATCTGCTGATTCTTCACAATTTCTGACTATATTTTGCCTTGTGTGATAAATAGACAGATAGATAGATAAATAGATAGACAGATAGATTGATAGACAGATAGATAGATAGATAGATAGATAGATAGATAGATAGATAGATAGATAGATAGACTTGCCGTGTGTGTGTGTGTGTGTGTGTGTGTGTGTGTGTGTGTGTGTGTGTGTGTGTGTGTGTGTGTGTGTGTGTGTGTGTGTGTGTGTGTGTGTGTGTGTGTGTGTGTGTGTGTGTGCGTGCGTTCGTGTGTGTGTTTGTGCAGGAGCATGTGTGTGTGTGTGTGTGTGTGTGTGTGTGTGTGTGTGTGTGTGTGTGCATATATATATATATATATATATATATATATATATATGTGTGTGTATGTGTGTGTATATATATACATATATATATATATATATATATATATATATATATATATATATATATATATATATATATAACCTCGAAATACTGAAATATCGAATTTCAGTATCTCGAGACTATAAAACCGAATCCACAAAACACTGACACAAAAAAAGCGAAATTCACAATACCGAAAAAAACGCACACACTATACCACACATACACCACAACACCCACATCACAACATAAACAAACAAAACTACACACATAAACAACTCATACACACATAAGCAGGGCAAGCCCCTGCACCCCATGTAGGCTGCTTCCCACACCCCTACTTATATATACTAACTCCAAGATCGCACAAACACAAAACAAAAGCCAAATTACACACGCACATTCTCTGACCCCTCACACACACATCAAACACATCAGCACACTCCGACACACTCTAA
This sequence comes from Protopterus annectens, assembly GCF_019279795.1. Taxonomy (NCBI): domain Eukaryota; kingdom Metazoa; phylum Chordata; order Ceratodontiformes; family Protopteridae; genus Protopterus; species Protopterus annectens. The sequence goes on from NC_056737.1 coordinate 1,276,975,626, forward strand.
CTCCCACTCAAAACCCTTAGAAAACACTTACCTGACATAACACTTACATCCACACATGGCACCGCGCACCATCAAAACAGAATCCCGGACATTACTCAGCGTAAGGTCATAACCGCGAATTCGACATATATTCGAGTTCGAGATTATGACCTTTCGCTATTTATAACATTCAGCTTTATAGTCTCGAGATACTGAAATTCGACATTTCAGTAATTCGAGGTTATAAAGTGTTTATATATATATATATATATATATATATATATATATATATATATATATATATATATATATATATATATTGAGACATGGCTAAACTGGCCTTCTTTTTGTTCTGTTTATTTAGCACATATTCAACATTTTTCTTGGAATCCAAATGCATAGTTAATTTGCCTATCACTTCACTATCATGCTTTTGTTCTGCTATTTGCATAAAAGTAATGCCTTTAGTATTTCATCTCTACAGATTCATAGGGTTTAATGTAATCATGCCAGCTGGGTACCTACTTTATCTAATATACTGTGGGCATTACAGTCAATGTCACATATGGCAGGTTAGAAATCTCTGCAGAAGTTTATTTCTCATTAAATATGTCATTCCCCTCAAGTATTGCTATTTCTGCTTTCAGTATTACTCACATGTCTTATTCTTTAAGGCCTTTTTCTGTTTTTCTGTGTCACCCTTTTATAAAAATCTTTTGCCATCTCAGTTACTTTATTTATGGGAAGTTGTTATCTATACTGTGTCTACTTTTGCTACTTTTTTTGGCTCTGGTTTTCTGACTATCAAGCCTGACCCTTAAACAATGTATTGATCCAGCCATTCTCCTGAGATTACAGACCTATGACCATTTACTTCTTTAAGACAAGGATCAAGCATATTTTGGAAGTTGTATAATCGTCTCTGCAAGGTCTGTGATTTTATTTGTTTGGTCCTATATTCCATTGTACAGGTTCATGCTGTAAGATAATGTAAATGGTCCCATCCAGTTTGTTCGTAGGTTCATAGGTTCATACTAGGCTATCTACCCTAGGGCATTTACAAGCCGAGCCAGAGTGCGTTTGGCTTTCGCCACCCATTTTAAATTAATTTTGCTATGCCCTTTTTCGAGGTTACTATACTGTTCCTCTGTCTAACAGTGACACAGAAGTGATACCCGGGGTAAACCTACGATCTCCCATCCACTCATCAAGATTCCTCTTGAAGAGAGTGAATGAGGGACTCTGCCTAACCTGGACTGGGATTTTATTCCAGAGTGAAGGGAGCCTCTGGGTTATGAATCTGTCCCTCCAGCATGTCCTATTTATTTCAGTGCTGAGGTTCAAGTCTCTCGAGCGCGTAGCTCGATGGGATTTGGATTTTATGAGGTGCAGCATGTCCATTAATTCCGGGTTGGACATGGCTTTATACTTCAGGCACAGATCACCTCTGAGCAGATGGTATGCCACTGTGTAGAGCTGGAGTTTCTTTAACCAGGCAGCATATGGCATCTGTTTGAGCCCTTTGATCCTCGTAGTGAGGTACTTTTGGGGTCTTTCCAGTTGCTGCAGGTGTCTGGTAAGGTACATCCCAAAAGGGGCATTGTACTCAATTATGGGCCTGATGAGGGATGAGTAAAGAGGCACGATGACCTCCCCTGATCCAGATGTGAATCCCTTCATGATTAGGTGGGCTATATAAAATGTTTTTCCCACCACTTTGGCCACGTGGTTGTCAAATGATAGATTACTATCAACCTGGGTCCCCAGGTCCCTAATTACTTCTTCTGTACTTAATGGATTACCACCTATGTGGTAATTTGTGGGCACTTTGTTTTTGCCAAAGGGGATGACTATACACTTTTTGGCATCTAGCTTGAGGCCATGGCTCTGGCACCAGTTGTCTGTTTCTATGAGGCCCTTTTGGAGGATGCTTGTGTCAGCTGGAGAGTCGATTATGGCGCCCAGTTTGTAGTCATCTGTGAACTTGGTCAGCCACAGTCCTTACATGTTGGCCTGTAGCTCCGAGAAATATAAACCGAAGAAGAGGGGTCCCAGGACTGAGCCTTGTGGGATGCCACTTGTAACTGGTTTGGAGTCTGACATGGCTCCAGCAATTCTAACCATGTGGGTTCTGTCCTTGAGCCAGTTTGCAACCCATCTAGTGACATAGGGATTTATATTTAAGCTGGTGAGCTTATCTATAATGCCCAAGTGGGGTATTGTATCGAAGGCTTTTGTGAGGTCCAGGTAGGCTGTGTGGACCACCTTACCCTCATCAATGGCCTTGGTGACTGTTTCAAAGAAATCAACCAGGTTTAAGAGGCAGGATCTGCCCTTAACAAAGCCGAACTGGGTAGGATCCAGTGTCTGTAGGTCCCCAATATCTTTATTTATGAGGTGCTTTGCAGCCCAAGCTAGTCAGGCTTATGGGGTGATAGTTTCCAGGATCCGTTGAGGCACCACCTTTGTGGAGGGGGAGCACTGTTGCTGTATGCCACTCTTTCGGTGCATATCCTGTAGTAAGGCTGAGACTGAACAGTAGTTTTATGTTTGGGTTTAGCTCTTCTTGGAGTTCATGTAGAATGCAGCCCAGGACACCGTCTAGTCCCTTTGATGCTGTGTTTTTTGCTTTGGAGAGGGCGGCTTTTACCTGAACATATGAGATGTCAGGGGGCCAGCACTCTGCTGGGATAGATATTTGACCTTTTGGTGGGGAGGGGGGGGGGGGGAGTTTGCGCTGAACCTGTCAGCTAGGATGTTGGCGATGTCTGTGGGTTCGGTGTATTTTTTGTCATTTTGGACTAATTCTGAGCATATCTGGGAATTCCCACCCAGGTTCCTAACATAACTAAAGAAAGCCTTGTGATTATCCTTAGTGTCCTTTGCAATTTTTCTCTCGAAGCTGGCCTTAGACGATTTTATGAGTGCCCGTAGTTTTTTGCTAATACTGATCAGAGGTGCCTTCCCTTTTTGGGATTTCGCTCTATCATGTAGTAGCTTCCTCCTTCTATTGTATAGTTTGTTTATGGCTGGGGTCCACCAGACAGGACGCCTGCCTTTGGAGGATTGGGTCTTGGTTTTATTTGGGATTGCATGATCCATGCATTCCTGAAGGTGTTCATAGAATGCATTTATAAAGGATTCTGCGGTCTGGGCCATATTTTCCACAGGCCCGGGGGCTTTGAAGGATTCCACCTCAGTTTTGAGGAGTGTGAAATTTGCTTTAGAGAAGTTTTTCACTGTGGTTTTCTGGGCAGGAGGTGGGTCGGGATGTGAATATCTAGTGAGATTAGTTTATGGTCTGATCTTACCAGTGAGGGATACACTTCTGGTCTGAAGCATAGAGTCCCCATGTTGGTGATGATCAGGTCCAGTATGTTTTCCCCTCTTGTGGGAGTGGCAACAAGTTGTTCCATAGCATCTAAGTTTATAAATTCTAGGAACCTTCGGGCTAGGGTGTTGGAGCTAGAGTAATGCTCCCAGTCTATGTTTGGGTAGTTGAAGTCACACAATATAATGGTGTTTGGAGAGACCTTCATATTTTCCAGTGTTTTCAGGAAGGCCAAGTGGGGTTCCTGGGTTTGGGAGGGTGGTCTGTAGCAGGCTATAAACTGGAAGGCAGTTTTACCCACTGTTAGTTGCACATGGATAGTCTCTGATGCTTCGTGCTGTGCCACCAACCTGGAGGTGTGGGTATCTTTGACAAATCTTGATACTCCCCCTCCTTTTTTGGTTCAGTCCAAGTTTTGGGGCCGGAAAGCATGGTATGAGGTATAACCTGGTAGTGCTGGAGTGCACTCGGGAGCCTTGAACCAGGTTTCTGTTACAGCAGAGATATCGAAGTTCTCCATGCTAAGGAGAGTTTCGAGTGCGTGCATCTTGAGGTTTAGCCTTCTGGCGTTGAGTAGCATTACTCTTAGTTTCTTATCCCTTGTGATACCTATGGAGGTGGGTTTATCTTTTGAGCCTTGCCTAAAAAAGGCACTATGGGGGTAGCAAGAGCCTTTGCCAATATCCGAAAGCCCAGGGGTGACAGGTGCAAGCCATCCCTAGCGAAGCATCGTGGCTTGTCCAGCATGTCATCTCAGGCTGACACGCATTGGATCCCCTTTGAATGACACTGATACTTAAGCCAATTGTTGAAATTGATCATCTTGTCTTCATATTGTGGCATCATTCTTGGTGAGGGTAAGATGCTACTCAAGGTCAGGGTCATACCGGCCTGGGCTACATGCTCAGAGAGCTCCTCTATGTCTCTTTTCATGTAGTCCAGGGAGGTGCATCTCAGGTCATTCACACCAGCATGGACAATGACTGTGTCATATTTGTACTTGCCTTGCAGTGACCTGAGTGCTTGTGTTATGTGGTGGATACTAGCACCCGACAGGCATCTCACCGTGCTTCTTGTTCAGCCTGGTGAGCGGGACGTCAGTGTGCCTGACGATAGAGTCACCTATTACAAGTGTATCAGGTGTGCTATTTAGCCTTAACGGCTGTGACTGTTCAGCACACTGGCTTTGTGAGCTATGTGTTGCACGTGTCTTGTTTTGGGGTAGCGGTTGCTTGGGTGTCTGCTTTTGAGGTCTCTGCTGCTTAGGCAGATTTTTATTTAGAGCCTCTGAGTATGTTTTTGTGTGTTTATGTGTTTGGTTTGCTGTCGTGGTAGGTCTATGTGAGACTGGAATTGTTGTGATTGTGGTTTCCTTCTCCTCCTGACTGGTTACACCAGTACTGAGTTGAGAGAGCTTAGCCTCCATTTTGGCTATATGGTTGAATCTCTCACATGTGTTGGAATTTGTTGGGAGGAGGAGAGGGCTGTCTGTGTACATGAGGCAGTTGTAACATTACCTCAAGATTCCCAGATTCACCAGCTGCACTGGAGAGGAGATTGACAACTGACCTTTGGACATGCTAGAATAGTACTGGGAATTCCTTTATAATTGAAAAAAGGGCCAATGGGGAACAATGTACTCAAGGGAAATTTGTGAGGGTGTAGTGCTTTTAATTTTTTAGTGCTGACTTATATAATTGCTTTAGTGAGCAAGTGCCAGGTAACTTAAATGCAATGTGTTACAGGTAACTTAAATGCAAAAACAACAAACAGTAACTTTCTTTCTAGTGAAACAAGGAAATAAGTACAGTAAACAATGCAGATATCACTAGGGATCCACAGAAGCTCTGAAAAGCTGCGTTTTAGGTGGAATTAGCGTTTCAAGGAAATAACAAGCAAACAAACAACAACCATACAAACAAAGCTAGAGTCAGCAGGCCTGGATCTAGTCTATGCTACAGCAAACAAGGTGTACCAATTTCAGTAATAAACAGTTAAAATATGCAGGCACTATAAGCCTTTAACCAGAAATTCCCAGCTCAGAAGGGCAGAGTCCAGCCTCTCCTCCCACAAGAGTGCAGACCACGAACCTTCTTAATGTAAAATAACTGGCCTGAAGCCCAAGTGCTTAAACCAGAACTAATACACTTTTAGAATAACAGACACTGAGCCCTAAGTCAGCAGTTCCCAACTTAGAAGGATGTAAGCTACCTGTCCTGCCACCACAGTGCAGGCCACAAACCTTCCTAATGTAAAACAACTGGTCTGAAGCCCAAGTGCTTAATTCAAAAGACTTAGAATGATAGCTACACTTTAATCAAGTTACTACCAAGCAGTAATAAATACAATTGAATACTTTAAAGAATGCCTGGATTAGTGCTCAAGTTATACAAACAAAGCTAGATTCAGCAGGCTTGGATCTAGTCTATGCTACAGCAAACAAGATGTACCAATTTCAGTAAGAAGCAGTTCAAATATGCAGGCACTATAAGCCTTTAACCAGAAATTCCCAGCTCAGAAGGGCAGAGTCCAGCCTCTCCTCCCACAAGAGTGCAGACCACGAACCCTCTTAATGTAAAATAACTGGCCTGAAGCCCAAGTGCTTAAACCAGAATTAATACACTTTTAGAATAACATACACTGAGCCCTCAAATCAGCAGTTCCCAACTTAGAAGGATGTAAGCTACCTGTTCTGCCACTACAGTGCAGACCACAAACCTTCTTAATGTAAAACAACTGGTCTGAAGCCCAAGTGCTTAAACTAAAAGGCTTATAATGAGTTACACCAAGCAGTAATAAATACAATTGAGTACTTTTAAGATGACGCAAAAGCAAAATAAAGTAGGAAGAAACACAAATACAGTAAAAGCAGATAAAATTTGTGAATGTTGTAACCATCCAAGGCCACACCCTTTCCTTGCAATAAATAAATAACCCCAGTGTTCTCTATTTTCTACCAAAATGTATAAATCAAAGTGCATACTTCAGGCATGCATGCTCAACTTCTCATACCTTAGAGACATAAGTAGGGGTGGCCTTTGTATTCCTATTTCTCTCTTGCCATCTAGTCTTGTGCTTGATTTTCCAACCAAACCTAGTTTTCCCAGGTCATTTGTAAACTGATATGGCCATGCAAACCACAAAACATGCATAGGTGGAAAAATAATATGTACACACTGTTACTTTAAGCTGTTAGAAATTAGTAAATTTCAACAGTAATACTGTTTTCAGACTAGGTGCATGTAGTTCTTGAATTGTATTATTTATTTTTTTATTGCAACTTTTTCATTGCATTAGCAGTGAGCTTTTTTTAAACGTTCTCTTTATTAATTTTAAGAAAAATAACTTACAAACATTTCTCAATATCTAAACATAAGTACAAACTACACATTAAAACAACTATGTACAAATCTCATCTATATCTTATTGAATTAAACTCATACAATTTCAATAATATCATGTCAGAATATGATCCATTAAAGATTTCCAAAAATCCTCCTGTAAGGGTTGCTGCTTCATGGAATACCACAAATATTTATGTGCAAGTAATTGCTTTCTGGCTACTTGCTTAAAACCATCCCATGACAGTGTAGTTCTATTTTTCCAATTTAATGTGATGTAGTATTTTATTAGCATAAAAATGGGTATTAGAAGATGTATATGCTTCTTTCTAATTCCTGGTGGGGGAATATGTAGGATAGCAAATTTCCATGATAAAGTTGTTTTTTCCTATCCCATTTTTTCTAATATAACCCTTAAGGCACACCAAAGCTTGTATGAGCATTTGCAGCTCCAAAATATGTGAATGATATCTGCCTATTGCGAAGGGCAGAATTGGCAGTTTACTGGTATATCGCGGTACAACTTACTTAGAATTTGGGGTGTATAATATGCGTTGTTTAGTATCATAAGTTGTGTATATCTTAGCTTTTGAAGGGGAAAAAATTTGAAGAACTTCTGAATAGCCTGGGCAATTTTGGTGGATGTAATTGTAGAATCCTGTTTGTTCCAGTAGCTAGAATGAATAGCTTCTTTGTTGCATTGCATAGAGATGATAACTTTATATACATTCAAGATCATTTTTTTTTTCCGTTGCAACAAATCCCATATAGTTTTACATGTAGATATATCTGTATCTGAAATATTACTTTAGATGGACAGTGTTGTTCTCTGACAGGAAATTATGAGTAGATTTTGCATGTGCATTGTGTAGTTATTTTTTTCTTTGTATTGAATGGAAAATATAGTACAAGTATTAGGATGTGTTTAATTTTATTTAACGTTTTCTAATTAAGCTAAGTATTTCCTTGAGTTTCAAAGGTTGTTTTAGTTGGGATAGCGTGTTTTGAGGGAGTGTCAGTTTACATTTCTGCTTATCTTTCAAACTACTGCATTGATTTGCTGAAATAAGCATTGCCAGTAAAATCTGCAGTATTTGTAGGTTATTTGGGTTCCTACATAGAGGTTTGTTGACTTCAACACAGTTTGTGGTAAATAAAGACGGAGCACATTTTAAGTTTTTATTTCTGTCATCTAACCTAAGAAATGCTGACTACAAAATACTGACAATAGTAAAAACAGCTATTTTACCTAATAGATCAAAAAAAGTGCTACCCACACAGCTATCATCTTCTTCAATGCTAGTGTGAGACAAAGATTTCAGCAACATGTGACAGATAATCCAAATCTTAATCACCATATTTTTGCACAATGTAAGATGCATGTCAGTTTTATAATGAATGAGCCTTGAAATTCATTTTTGTGCACTGTACAAAATTAAACCATTTTAGAATCCAAAGAAGCAAAACCCCACCAATCTCATGAAGGTGACATCTATCAAAACTCTGCACACTGCACAGAATGAGAGAATGAGACATAGCAATTAACTGTAGCAAAAGTGATTAGATATGCTAGATATAAAGATCATAACATATGGTGACAGTTGCCTTTGCAATCACTAGAATCATAATCAATGCAAAATTCACGATAGATATTACACTAAAAACTGGCCATTCTGGCAGTAATATTCAGAAACAATTACAATCTGCTTTTTCCAATGATATAGTTAATCCATACTTGGCGTAACAAGTTAGGTTATGACAAAATAAAGTAGCAGTTGCTGTGCATTTATTTATTTATTTATTTATTTATTTTTTATGATTTCAGATTATTAGAGCAACAAACTGTTTTACAATGTCTGAGTGTAATGAGCAGCACCAAGGCCTTTTGTACTGTGCCCTCTACCCCTTATTTGGCAAGTTCTAATGTTCTTCATATTTCACTGTTACAGTCATTACATTTGGGTTATCTGCTTGCAGTAGCCCTCAGCCGGCCTGATTAACACAGCCTTGGGTCCTGCGTCAGATGCTGTCCCTTCTTCCATGATGTCAGGTCATCAGGGGTATAAAACATGCAGCCAACGCAATTAAATCAGTCTTTCTTGCCATGTGCTGCCCAAAGCAGAAACAGTTCGCAAGTGCCAGTTGGCAGACTCCTGAATTTTTTGTTTTCGAGTTTCAGAACTGAAGTCTTCAACTAAAGCTAATTATCCCATTGGGGAAACTTTTTCTTGCTCCTTACCGATGTAAGTAAAAGTTAATAATTGCATTACTTGTGGAAAGCAAATACCTCATAAAGATTTTCATTCGTATTATATTCCTTGCCTGGGCCCTGACCACAACGTACCTTGCTGTCGGTTTTGTGCTTTATTTAATCAGTGCACTATCCGTTGTTGGTATATTTTCACATCTAAATATTTTGGTTCTAAGTTTAATTATCCAGAAATGTCATCGGTTAGCCATCCGACTACCGGGACTCCGAAAAAACGCAAAGATAAAGACAGAGACAGGCCACCTAAGTCCAAAGCTGCCGATGACACTTCTCCTAAGCCATTCACCAGTTCACTGGTATTCAGTGAGGTGCTTTCGCAGCCCCTGATACCCACTACTTCTGATTCGCAGGCCTCTACTGAGACCCATTCGGAGTCCGGTATGCCGCGAGATGCTTCAACTATGGAACCTGTGGATGTCTCTACCTTGGATGGGTCCAGAGTCACTGTGCAGGCACTGGCTTTTGAGGGTGTATTCAGGCCTACAGACTTGCATATTAAACCAATGCCTCCTTCTTCATTTAGGCCTAAATCTCGAACCATGCCTAAGAAACTGATGCCCAGGCTGCATGCTCAAGCCTCTATGCCTAAAAATACAAATGATAAGAATGACTGAAGATCTAGGGGAAGCCAACCTCTCCCTCCTAAGAGACCTATGACTGAAGTTGTTTATGACTCTTCTGACCAGGATTCTGATTTTTCTGATTCTTCTGATGATCTGGATTTGCCCTTATCTACTTATGAGGATTCTGTTGCAGATGACTCTATTCCCTCTGCTTCCCCTCCAGAGGGTTTTACTTTTGGTGAGACCTTACATACTCTAAGGGGGCATTTCCACTGGGAAAGCCAGGATTTTTCTGATTCAAAAAAGAAGCTTAGGGATTTCTTACTCCTGCCTCAGCATAGGCCTTTAGCTGTACCTCCTATACTAGACATTGTTGATGATGCCTTTTCAGAATCTAGTTTGCCCCCTGATTCTTTGCCTCCTGCTCACAGAAAACCTGACAGATATTACAGGGTTCCTGATTCACACAAGTTTCTTTTTAAAAATCCTATTGCAGATCAAGAGACTATTTCACAGGGACCCAAGGGCATTAAGGCTTCTACTGCTAAAAATCCTATCCCTTCTGATAGAGACTCCAGGGCGCTGGATAGATGGCCATTAGGGCTTTAAACTGCCAGTTTCATATGTTAAAGTATCAACAACATGTTATTGGGTTGCTTAAACAGAAAATGCTTTTGATTCCTGACTGTGCTGAAAATAAAGAATTACAGGATTTAATGCATTCTGCTAAACAGGTTGGTAAACATACTTTGCAATGTGGATTTGATTCATTTAGAGGCATCTTGCAGGTCTGTTACTGGGTCTGTGCTCAGAAGGCATGCTTGGCTTAAGGAGCAATCTTTTCCTGATCATGTTAAAGCTAAACTGTTGGATGCTCCCTTAAATCAGGACAGCCTGTTTGGCAACAAAGCTGAGGAAGTTCTTAAAAAGATGGAAGATAAAGGTAAATCTATGCAAACTGTTAACGATTTCTTGCAAGTTCAGCCTCCTAGATTTAGTAAGTATTGGCCTTCTAAGAATTTGTCCTTTCCAGCCCCTTCCAGGTCTTCTCAAGCCAAACCCAGACACAGCAGACACCCAGATTTCAGTCCCAGGGGACACACAAGACTAAGCAGTGGGGGATTTCTGCACCCAAATCTGGGAGTAGTAAGACTACTTCCTATGGAAAACTGTTTCAATTACTTGCTTTTAAAACTTCCAAGCACTTTCCAACAGAAGGTCCCCCACAAGCTAGCTTGGAAAGTGGATGCTCTATCCTTCAGCTGGAAAAACCTATCAGTTTATGCCATTCTTCCTCTGCCTCTGCTCTCCAAGGTACTACTAAAGATAAAACAGGACAAGCCAAGGACGATTTTAATTGCACCAGACTGGCCATGCCAACACTGGTACCCCCTCTTGCAGTGTGTCACCCTTGGCCCCATGGCACCTGCTTCAGACTCCTTCCCTGTTGTCTCAGCAGGAGAACTAGATTCTCCACCCTCAGCTGCAAACCCTTAACCTAGCAGACTGGCTAATTACTTAATCTCTCCTTTACCATCTCTCAGTAAATCAGTGATGAATATCATTTTAGAGGCAAGGAGGCCTAGTACTAGAAAATCTTATGCTGCAAAATGGAAAATATTTTCTGCTTGGGATCAATCTCAAGGGATGAGTGCAGCAGTGCCCAATTTACCTCAAATTCTACAATACTTGACTGAGATGCTTCATAAGGGCTTGTCCTTTTCCTCCATCAAACTTCATGCCTCAGCCATTTCAGCTCATTACAGCACATAGCCTCTACTCTCACCCACTGCTAAAGCAGTTCCTCGGAGGGGCCAAAAATTTAAGGCCAACCAGAAGAGCTCCAACTCCAACCTGGGACCTTAATTTTGTCTTGGAGAAACTCACTCTTCCTCCTTTCGAGCCAGCTGATACTGCAGATTAAAATTCCTTTCCTGGAAAACAGCTTTCCTTTTAACAATCACTTCTGCAAGAAGGGTATCTGAATTACAGGCCCTTATGGCAGTGGAGCCTTTCATAATCCTTCATGCGGACAGGGTGTCCCTCAGAACCAATCCTTCCTTCATGCCCAAGGTAGTATCCAGTGTGGTTCTTATTCAGTCCATTCATTTGCCTACCTTCTTTCCTAACCCACAGAACAAAGGGGAATGGATACTGCACTCCTTAGATGTACACAAACAACTTAAATTTTACTTGGACAGGACTAAACCTCAAAGGAAATCTGAACAACTGTTGGTAGCATTTGCTGCAAGGACAGAGGGGGAAGCTATTTCAAAACAAACTATTTCAAAATGGATAGGCCACTGCATTCATTTCTGCTATAAGCACTATGGAAAACCTATCCCACAGGTCTTCAGACCCCATTCAACCAGGGCTGCATCTACCTCCACAGCCTTTCTCAGGGGCGTTCCTACCAGGGACATCCCAGAAGCTGCTACCTGGCGTTCTGTACATGCTTTCACCAAGCATTATCATTTGCCAATTTTCTCTAAATCCAGAGCTGTCTTTGCCACTGCAGTCTTGCAAGGTCTTATAGCTGGTCCTAATTCTATTTAAATTCCTCCTCCCAACCTTAGCTTTGGGAATCTACCCAAATGTAATGACTGCAACAGTGAAACACGAAGAACATAGTACAGTTGTGTATACTTACCATAAATGTAGATGTTCGAGTGTATTCACTGTTGCAGTCCTGGTTATCCTCCCTCCAGCCCCCTTTCTTCTTTTGGCTATACCTCTACTCTCCCTTACTATGCTCAAAAAGCTTTTTGGTGTATTTGCTTTTTTATTGGAGGTATATCCTTGAAATTATAGATATAACTGCTTCCCATTAGGGGGGCACCTGACATCTGGGGCAAGAAAAACTGATGTAATGGCGTCGGCTGCATGTTTTATACCCCTGACGACCTGGGTCTATATTATAACATCGAAGTCTTACAACTTCGAATGTTATAATATCAAACCCATTAGAGTGAATGCTGGAAATGGCGAAGCTGCAGAACATCAAATACTTTCGTAGGGGAAAGTATTCGGTGGGCCATTATTGCTGCTTTGCTATTTCCTCAACTGTGGAGCGAAGGTTAAAGACCGGGTTAAGATAAGTGTGCAAACGAATATGAGTGTGTGATAAGGGATCTTAGGGTTAGGGAGCGGGTAAGATGAGTGTGCAATAGGGACCTTAGGGTTAGGGACCGGATAAGGTGAGTGTGCAATAGGGACTTTAGGGTTAGGGAGCGGGTTAGGTTAGTGTGCGATAGTTAGGGACTTTAAGGTTAAGGTTGGGTTAAGGTAAGCAGATAGCTAGTGATGTATGTATGACTTAGTGTAGGGTTTTGTGAAGTGTATTTGTATGGATTATTTATTTTGGTATGCTTGTGTTGTGTGTATGCTTGTCGGAACAGCAAATTTTTTCCCTGGGAAAAAATTCGCTATTCTGACTGTTCGGTTTTCTGGTGTTTCGCTCTAATGGGTTTGATATTATAACATTCAAAGTTGTCAGACTACGATGTAATAATATAGACCCGATGACCTAAAGTCATGGAAGAAGGGACAGCGTCCGAAGCAGGACCCAAGACTTTGTTAATCAGGCTGACTGAGGGGTACTGCAAGCAGATAACCCAAATGTAATGACTGCAACAGTGAATACACCCGAACATCTACATTTATGGCAAGTGTACACAACTGTACTTTCTTTTCAAGTCTCATAAATTGCAATCTGCACAATTCCTACATTATCAGTCTTGCAAAACGAAAAGAGAAATAAAGATAAAAAAGAGGAAGACTTAGAAATCAAAATGCCTTGGGGAATCCATAGCACAACACATAACTTTATTAAACCAAAGTTAATATGTTTAGCACGTTCATCCCAGATATTCCAGGGATTTCGTTAAAACATATTGAATTATTCTAGAAACACATTCCCTAGGATTCATAAAGGTTATTACTACTGCAGCCATAGAAACTATTTTATTGTAGCTGCTTGATACATTAAGACAATCACAATACAAATACGAACATTCAGTTATGAAACACATCACACTGGAAGGCAGCTGGATTGAACATGAGTTATTTAAAAGTGTTTTTTCCTATAATTTATGAAAAACAATAGCATTCTCTTCCTGTGTTCTCATTTATTTATTTATTCAATTATTTTAAAGCAGTTCTATACATTTATAGTTGTTTTGGGCTCAGTTGTGAACATGGTAGACATTTCCTTAATTTTATTATACAGGAGAACAACCCTTGTGATCAGCCTTCTTGTAAGGATAGATGACTTGCAAAAAGTGTTATTTATTTATCTGAAATAATGTAACACACAAGCAACGGAATGAACCAGGCATGAACCAAACCAGAATTTGGCAATAACCAACACAAATGAGCACAGTCACTATTTCCTTCAGTGGTTAAAATCAGATATCAGGATGAAAGACACAGTCACAAAATTACAAATTCTTCCAGTAGTAAAAACAATCCAAGGAATTTTATTGTAACAGAAGGTAAGCGCTTTCGCAGTTAAGCTTCATCAGACCAAGTACAAGATACTGAAATGCAATCCATTTAAATACTTGGTAATAAAACATCACCCAGTCACAGAAACACATTAATTAAAATCATTAAGACTAAAAGGCAACATTCACTGCAAGTATTATACAAGCATAGAAATCTACAAAAAGGAAAATTAAAAATCCAAAAGCAGTGTGTGCAATGCATTCAAACACACATATAAAGGACTACTCTAATAATACTCTCATGTACAAAACTAAAAAACACATAAAAGTAAAAATAGAACAAATGTGACAACAACTACTATTGACTGTTCACTACTGAAGTCTCCGTTTCTTTAATAAGGGCTTAATGGAAGCCCTCTCATTCAGGCCTTTCCCTCTGTCCACACGAAGCATAATAATCCAACAAGTCTCCCTATGTTCAGTATGTGTAATGATATCACCTTCCCTAATACTAGGAGAAATAGTCTCAATAACCCTAAAATTAAATGTATGAGATTCCCCCAGTTCCAGAACATGTTTTGAGAGTGCATTGTGTAAAGAACCCTTCCTCATGTGATAGATGTGCTCCCTCATCCTATCACGAAGCACCCTGTTGGTCTTACCAACGTAGAAGGAGCTACAGACAATGCACTCTGCTAAATAAACAACATGGGGAGTCATGCAGTTCACATGGGTATGAAAAGTAAATTCTCTACAAAGGTCTGGATGATAAAAAGTATCAGAGGTATTAATAAAAGAACACAAGTTACAATCACCACATGACACAGTGAAACCAGGAGTAGAGGCCATCGTTTTTGAACCTCTATCATAGCAAAGAAGCCTCTTCAATTTTTTTTCTGTTCTTAAATCGAAACCTAGGTTTTTCACCAACAATCTTACTGATGTCATCATCAACCTGTAAGATGAGCCAATGCAGTGCAAATAAACTAGTGTTATCTCTATGGTCACTAGTATAAAAAAGGGGATCCTAATTCCACTTGTGCTAGGCCCATTACCACTAGTTGCACCTGTCTCACATATTGGTCCAAAGTACAGACATGCTGTTGTGAACCTTAACTGATCTACATTAGACCAATGTCTATTAATGTCATCCAGACTATACTCCCTATCTAATAACTTATTTTCTAAGCCTCTAATCTCTTCCAAGAAACCAACCATGGTAGGATTTAATCTAGAGGCCCTCATCCCTTGTCCTTTAACTAAATTCCGAAAAATATATCCAGGGTGCATGCTGGACATAAACAAAAAAGCATTCCTATGGCATGTTTTGCGGTGAGCACCAGTATTGATTGCATGGTCATGTAATTTCTCAATATGGAGGTCTAAAAACTCAATGCAGGTAAATGACCAGTTGATTGTAAACTTCAGACAGTTAGGCAAACCATTCATGGTCTCATGAAAATCCACTAAGCTCTCCAATGGACCTCTCCACAACAAAAACAAATAATCGACAAAACGCAGATAAAATACAACATGCTCCCTAAAACCTTCAGTGACAAACAGGATGGTGTTCTCCCAATGTGCAAGGAACATATTGGCATAGCTATTGGCACACAAAGTGCCCATAGCTATGCCGTGTTTCTGTAAATACATCTCTCCATCAAAAGTGAATACATTATTTTCAAGAACAACCTCTAAAAAACAAATCAAGTCTACCTGGGTCAAGGTATAATCACCATGAAGCAAAAGGTATTCATGTATGCACTGGATTCCTAAATCATTAGGAATAATAGTGAACAGGGACTGCACATCAAAGGTTACAAAAATGACATCACTGACATCAGGAATGCCCTTAGTGCATTCATAAATATCTAACAAAAACTGTTTTGAATCCCTTAAAACCACTTGATTTAAATTAATGACTGGTCTCAAAAACTTCTCAGCATAGAGTGAAAGTGTCTCTGTGACTCATCCTCTGCCTGCCACAATAGGTCTCATGGGTGGGTCAGTAGGATGTTTATGTATCTTTGGCAGGCCTTGTATGAGTGGAATCAATGTGTTAACTACCTTCAAAAAAGAAAATACTTCTTCAGAGATAAGATGAGCAGGAAAAACATCAGATATATTATTATTCACTGATGAAATTACCCTATGTACATCTTCAATAGCTATCTTATCATAAAAGCTGCAATCACCTAACATAGAAGTCATTGATAGGCAATAATGGGACCTATCCATCACAACGATGAGGCCACCTTTATCTGCTGGACGGATCACAATAAAACTATTTTGTTGTAAATCTCTCAAAGCTGTCCTTTTGGCATATGAGAGATTAGACTTAGAGTATGTCCTCTGATTACTGCGACTATCATAAAAATTGAAGATGTCTTCCTCGGTGAGTTTCAAATATGCTTCCACCAAAGGACGATTACTGGGGACATAACTACTCAATTTTTTGAGGCTAGAGTAATGACCAGCATTATTTTTATATACATATCCTGGGCCTATATCACCATACATTAAACGTAGCATAATACTCCTACAAAACACTTTTAGGTCTAAAATAGTGTCAGGCATCCTAGTCGTACATGTAGATATAAAATTCAGGCCCTTACAGAGAACACGTCTCTCCTCAGATGAAAGTTCATACGCAGAAATATTCAGAATCAATTATTCGGGGCCTTCCCCCACATCTTTTTTAAAGTTTGATTCTGATTCTGATTCTGTTCTCCAGATAATTTGCGCTTCTGGCGCCCTCTGCTGATTGATCGCACATGCTCTCCTCCCCTTACCGAACAGACAAGTAGGAGAAAAGGGAGGTCACCTATGGTGCCATTTCTCATGATATTAAAAGCTTTAGTATCTTCAGGTGGAATATTTCTCCCCTTGGGTGTAACCACCCTTTCTGCCATATTACCATAGTCAATGCTACTTTTATTCCTTTTATTACTATTAACTATAACTTTAGGGTATAAATTGCCCATCAGACCAGATTCTGGATAGATATCATCACAATCATTAGCACCTGATAACAAGTCTGATTTATTAAACAGTGTTACTGACCCAGGGTCTCTACATGGAGGCTCCTGATTAACACCAGCACATGTGATAGTCTCACTCATGCCTCTGGGACATTGTCCATTCACATTAGAACCATTAATGGACTCAAACTCATGGTTACCGTTAACAGCGGCAACAAATTCAGTATTATGCTTATTTAAAGAAACATTGTCACTGGTTTTCGCCAGATTTACCTTTATAACGACAAAACACATTGGTGCAATTGCTCATATGAGCAAATCGTAACCATGAAACTTCAAACAGCGACAGTTGTAAATGTTCGAAGGTCAGCAAATCGAACAGCCAAATCACTGATTTTCGAACAGTAATGTCGACAAAAAACATTAGATAAAGTGTAATGCAGGGGGGCAAGCCCCTCTGCACCCCCCATGTGAGGGGCTGCACCCCACACACCGCCCTACTTTATTATTCTAACTCCAAGATCGCACTACAGCGGGGAAAGAAACCATTTCCAAATCCCCACTATAGTGCAATCTGCAGCAGAATGTCGAATGTGCAATGAACGAATCTCACTGTGCATTCGCTCATTGCACATTCGAACTGTTTTCTGTTCGGCGTTTGCAAACTTTCCAAACTGTCTTTCAGAAAATTGCTGTTCGCCCTTGTGCAATAGGCACGTATAAAGGTAAACCTTTTCGCAACACGGTTAACATTAACATTAAAGGAACCATTCCTGTCCACATTATGTCCAGCTCGTGGCCACATAAACACGTGGCCTGTCCTAAAATCATTGATATCCCTCAGGATTTTAGTCTTTTTCTGGTCTATGAGCTTACGCTCAAACACTGCAACACCATCTAATAGACTCTCAAATAAGGGATTCAAAATATCCAAACGACAGTTCTTAACAAGGGCTTCCTGCCTCTCTTTTAAAAAAAGTCTTAGTCTTTCCTCTTCAGAAATAAAGAAGTCAATAAGAAGATGCATATAGTTGACGCTTACCTCCAGATTTAATTTCTGCCAGGGCACCAACAAATCAGGGTACTGGGGGCCCTGAGTGGGCATGTTAAACACCCGTAAACCCCATGGCACGATTTTATTCTCCAAGCACAGCTCGAAATGAAGACGTGCTTGTAACCTTTTTAACATCAGGAAATCACGCTCAATTTCCTCCATGCTGTGTTGAAGGGATTCCAGATCTTCCATCTCGCTGGTTACATCGTCATCAGTGGTACGAATGTCGAATTGCCACAAGTAACTCCTATCTCTCAGCAAGTACTGAGAGAATCTCCTGGAGAAAGGAGTTTCCATCCCATTCACCTTACTATTAGGATTGTAATCCAACTCAGTAGTTAACGATTGCTCAGATGCCATGTCCCTTGGGCCACAACCAGTAATATAATGATAAAACCAAAATCAATGAAGCGCAGACCAAGGGATAAATCCTCCGTTGCTTAAAAATATAAATAACTGAAATAATTTAACACACAAGCAACGGAATGAACCAGGCACAAAAAAAAACAGAATTTGGCAATAACCAACACAAATGAGCACAATCACTATTTCCTTCAGTGGTTAAAATCAGACACCAGGATGAAAGACAGTCACCAAATCACAAATTCTTCCAGTAGTAAAAACAATCCAAGGAATGTTATTGTAACAGAAGGTAAGCGCTTTCACAGTTAAGCTTCATCAGACCAAGTACAAGATACTGAAATGCCCTCCATTTAAATACTTGGTAATAAAACATCACCCAGTCACAGAGACACATTAATTAAAATCATTAAGACTAAAAGGCAACATTCACTGCAAGCATTATACAAGCATAGAAATCTACAAAAAGTAAAATTAAAAATCCAAAAGCAGTGTGTGCAATGCATCCAAACACACATATAAAGGACAACTCTAATAATACTCTCATGTACAAAACTAAAAAACACATAAAAGTAAAAATAGAACAAATGTGACAACAACTACTATTGACTGTTCACTACTGAAGTCTATTTTTCTTTAATAAGGGCTTAATGGAAGAACTCTCATTCAGGCCTTTCCCTCTGTCCGCACGAAGCATAATAATCCAACAAGTCTCCCTATGTTCAGTATGTGTAATGATATCACCTTCCCTAATACTAGGAGAAATAGTCTCAATAACCCTAAAATTAAATGTATGAGATTCCCCCAGTTCCAGAACATGTTTTGAGAGTGCATTGTGTAAAGAACCCTTCCTCATGTGATAGATGTGCTCCCTCATCCTATCATGAATCACCCTGTTGGTCTTACCAACATAGAACAAGCTACAGGCAATGCACTCTGCTAAATAAACAACATGGGGAGTCATGCAGTTCACATGGGCATGAAAAGCAAATTCTCTACAAAGGTCTGGATGATAAAAAGTATCAGAGGTATTAATAAAAGAACAAAAGTTACAATCACCACATGACACAGTGAAACCTGGAGTAGAGGCCATCGTTCTTGAACCTCTATCATAGCAAAGAAGCCTCTTCAAATTTTTTCGGTTCTTAAATCGAAACCTAAGCCTTGTATTGATAATTTATGGATAGAAGACTGGTTCTATAAGGTACTTGTTAGTTTTGGCTGGGCTATGACTACATAATTTTCTTACATAGGAAACTGCCCTTGCAAGGAGTCATGGGCACGGGTGCAACTGCATATTATGTAGAGAATGAAAAGACAAATAAGCACTTAGGACATCTTTCAATTACGTACATAATCAATGGAAGAGTCTGGAGAGTAGGTAAGTCACCTAGAAAGTAAACGCTAAAAAGCTGTTGCATTGCTACTTTTACTGCCAAAATGTTAATATATCTATTTTGCTGATATATGAAACACAGTGTATGATGGAAACAATGGATGTTTATTACTTTGAAGATTTATAAACCAGGGATTCCAAAGGTGATCTTTGCATAACTTACATACTGAAAAACATTCAAAATTAAGCTACAGAGCAACAAAAGGTTCCTGTCCCAGAGACTTCCCATACTCTGGAACAAACTACCCATTCATGTCAAGCAAAGCTCCTCATTGGCCCTCTTTAAGAAAAATCTTGATGACTGGATGGGAAATAGAAAATTCACCCCGGGGATCACTTCTACAGCACTGCTTGACAGGGGCACAGGAAAATAATTTTCTTGGGTGGCAAAAGCCAGGGAACCTTTTTGGCTAGGCTTATATAGGCCGCAGGGCCGATAACCTAGTACCCACAAATGAATAGATGGCAGACTACAGAGTCATTAAATTCTAATCATACTTTCACTGTTGTGGAAAATGTAATTAACGATAACATCTTAATTCATTGTACTCAATGTCATTTTATGAGAGATGGGTGGTGCAGTGGTGCAGATGTTAAAGTTGTAGCCAAACAGGAAGAAAATCTCAGCTGGGGTGCCTAATGTTTGGAGTCTGCATGTCCTCCCTGCATTTATGTGGGTTTCCTCTGGGTACTCTGGTTTCCTCCCACATTCCAAAACAACATGCATCTGGAGCGTTTCCCCCTGGCATCTGCTGAAATTAGCCTTTATCCTATTCAGACTTTCCCGATCATCAAATGCTAAATAAATAAATAAATACTATCACTATCATATTGACGCTAACATGATATGCAGAAAATATAATATATATGTATATGGGTCATGGTAATTTTGGTGAATATCTGTTTAATCATCATAATTTGGTGGACTAAACAGATAGTCGACAGGCATCTGAGATCGACCTTTTCCCTGGGGATTGTGTGATATTGCATTTAGAATATATAATTAGCAGGAAGTGTGGCTTGCAGGGGGACTTGCCTCCCTGCAAAATATGATGCTTTCTTTGTGTTTTTTTTTTTTCTAAGTTTTGCACAACCCAAGATTAATTCTTGGCCCATGCAATGTGGTGTATGACTTGCATATGTCAATCATTTTGTTTTGACATTATGCTCATTGATATAAAGGCTATTCAATCAATTTAAGTAGATCCACATAGACACAGACACACACACACACATATACATGTGCAAGCGTGTGTGCAGACAGATATATCCATAGTACCTATTGAAAGGATTATCTGTCAAGAAATAGGATGAGATAATTGCAAACAAGCAAACAATGGAAAGTTTTTCTCCACTGTAGCTACACCAAGTAAGAATCTATTTTTCAGTACACCATGCCTCTTTGGTCAACTTTCTCTTTTAAAATGCAGGCAAGATTTAAACTGTGTTAGCACAGGACACATAAAAGACTGTGAGAAGAATAACATAGCCAATGTGCTACATGACTACAAAACTATAAACTCACAGTTTAATGTTTACCAAATCCTCATACAGGAGGAGGTAGATCAGACAGCATCAAAATAGTTAAAAGACTTGTAGAGAGGTACATTCAGTCTATTAACATATAATGAACAAATACTGCATGCCCCAATAAATACTAGCAAGGCAATAAATAAAGAGAGATAAAAAGTGTACGGCAGAAATAGATGATGAAGAAACAGAATATAAGCCACTAACAAAACAAATGAAGAGAAAAGGAAAAGCAGCAGGTGGAATATTAGCCAGAAAGCTAATATTACATGCTGCTAGCAAAGGAAAAGATTTAGAAGAAGATCAGACTTAGATCATTTACACACCTTAGTCACTGAAGAAAACCCAGAAATACAAAAGCAGTGCACACAGTAAAACCAGGTTCTATTCATCAGGGGTGTACAGATGAGAGGATTCAGAAAACAGCATAAAAAAGATCTGTTACCGTGTCTTCTTTACCAGGCTGCATAATTAATAATGTATTATTAACCCCACATAACATATTTAGGATTAACCAGAAATACAACCTGGCTATAATAGTTGGTGTTTGAAATGATATAGGAGAATACTCGTATGAACCCTGAGTATACAGTGTAATGCCTTCTGCTGATTTTAGTATTATGAAACAGTTTTCTGTAGCCTTTTCTAATTTCTGCCATTACATCTACATGTAGGCCTGCTTTGGAAAGAATTGCTGGGATCTTTCAAGTAAAAGTTGGGAATTATGTATTCATACTGATGTTAATGCAAGATGTCTCTGCAAGGACTTTGTATACAAATACCATTATTTCGTAAATGATAAACTGAATATAAGTAACACAGATAATAGGAAATAAGAAGCTTATCTGACAGAAAAAAAAACAAGATTTTTTTAATACTATTCAGTTAAAGGTTTGCAAATTAAGAGATACAAGAACCTTGACATGACTATTAACCAAAAGCCGCAAACCCAATATTAAGCTAGGTGAATTTTAAGCTAGTATTACTGGGCTATGACATTGTATTTGTGTCAGTGACATAATTTAGAAAAAAATGACATGATCTTTTTCCACATCCCTGGATTTATAGGATACCATTAATATAAAACAAGTAGAAATGAGGGAGGGGTTTCTACCTATGTCGAGGACCTTATTTCTTCTTGGAATTTTCTGACTTATTTTACACTTTACAAATGGCTGCATGCATCTGTTGTCTTTAAGGAGAAACATGGAGCACTGTAGCCTATTCTAGAACACCAAACATGTCATCCAGTAGTTTCTAGAAGAAATAGGCACCTGATTTAATGGAAGCTCATTAATAACCATTGGTGGTCTTAAATCCTCTGACATAAAGTTCCCTTCCATGACAATAACATCAAAAAGTAAGAAGGTTTTCTGGAAAGTGACGCAGGCAATCACTTTACACTAATTTCACCCGAGAATATCTATGACAACAATCTGTTTGACTTAGTAAGGGGTAATTATGCTTTCCATTCAAGTAACTGGATAGAAACTGAAGCTTCTGGTAATTCTAATCATGTGTATGTATCGCAGACAGCACATACAAAGAAAAGCTGTGATACTAACACATTGGAGAGGGTCAGAACATGTTACCAAGTCAATTATACTGCAATAGAGAGCAAATGGAGAGGTGGAAGTGACAGGTCTTTATAGGTAATAAGAGTATTAATAAAAAGTGGAAAGCATTTTAACACATTCATTTTTATTGTTATTAAAAAGCACGTACCATTATCAGCAAGAAAAATGTACGGAAACTTTGATGTTGATAAGTTTACTCTATGGAGAGAACAAAAACTACACAAGACTTACATAGAAAATTACATTAGAAAAAAATCAGGAAAATTTCCATGTGCAGAAAATAATCTTCAAAATAATCAAATATGTAAGGCTCTACAGCTTTTAATTAGGAAATCACAGTCATGGTTTGAGTTAACACTCGTTAGATTCAGTAGGGCAATAGTAAAGATTTTTTCCAAGTGTGTAAGATAATACCACAAAAGTAAAGCTAAATAGTTTACATTTGTATATTGATAATACAACTATTACTGACCCATGCAAACTTACTGATATTTTCATTAGTAAATTATTCCTCTATAGAGGTGGGGCATCATTACTCTCTCTGGATACAAATATAGTTATGAGTGAATTATGTTCCACTATTAATGTTCATGATGTTATAACAGTCATAACATAAAGAAGATGAAAAGCTGCATTAGGTCCATATGAGTTAAATAATTAGTTTTTGTTAATAATTTATAATGCTCTGGTGCCCTGTATAACTTGTCAGTTTCAAAAAACTTGTGCAGTATGCTCCATAAATATGGAAGGGAAGTCCAGCTATAACCATTGCAAAGGAAGCTAAAGCTGAGGTCAAAATGGCTATAGAATCACAAGTCTTACAAATTTATTGGATAAGGTTATTCAGAGAGTTATCCTCTTTCTGTTTAGTATGCCACACAATCAACTCTTGGATGCCATTCAACATGGTTTTGTCCCTGGAGGATCTTGTATAAGCAATCTTCTTGAATTCTAAAAAGCAAAAGTTCATGTTATGAACAGACTCTGCCTGTAGATGTACCCCAGGATTTAATAATATCCATGTAGGTACCATGTAGAGTCTACAAGGAATGTATCCATGGCCATGGTCCCGGTTCCCCCTCGGCAGTGCGCCATGCATATTAATGATGCTGTGTTGCCAAGGGACAGTGAGGGAACATGGTTCTTGAATCAGTATAGAGAGAGGTGTAGTGCTAACAGTGGCTTCTGATGAGTATGAGACTCCCTGCAATCTCCTTTGTGTTATTTTTATGTTTCTTTCCTTTGTTTTATTTATTTATTGATTTATTTTAATAAAAGCATGTTTGTGCGGCACAGAGCACAGCAATGCCAAACTGCATTCATGTATAAAATAGCAGACACCTGCCATACATCTGTAAACAGAAACCAGATGTAATTAATTATTTATTTAAAGATGTGTTTCATCATGTCTAAGCATATTTGCACAGCACGGCATGGTACTCAGCACTGCTTAGAGGTAGCTCAGTGGTATATGTGAATGTATACTGGACTTCTTAATATCCCCATAGCTAAATGAGTAGAGTTACAGCTTCATGTATATCAGGTCCAGGGCTTGAATACATGGAAGGGAAAATATGCATTTAATTTTGATATGCATGTGGAGCATTTCTCCCCGGGCCTCCGCTGAAAACAGGCTCTGTGGAACCTATTCGGACTTTCCCGGTCAACAAATGTTAAATAAAATAATAAATAAAATAAAATAAATGTTATTCATTTTTATTTTAATGGATGGCTGCACTGTGCTCTGCTAAGCTCTGCTGAACTGTGCTTACACCTGCTAAGTACCGCTTAAACATGGTAATGGATGGCAATGATTGTGCACTGCTGAGCTCTGCTTAGCTGGTTTGCACACTAAGCTCCATTAAAACTACTGTTCTGTGAGTTTTTGCTCTTCTCAGCTCAGCTGTGCTGGTTTGCGTGGTGCTAAGAAATGCAGCATTTTTTTTTAATGTTGCCAGCGATGTATAAGGACAGGAAAACAGCCTATATTAAGCCCAATAGGCAAGAAAACAGCCAAATCCATTTGTGTTCTTTCTCTGATGGTTACTATAGCTGGTGTTGATGAAGGTGTTCACATTTGGGGGCAGTTTTGGGGCATTCTAGAGTCCAATGTCATGGTTGGAATCCTAGTTAAAAACCATGATGACTGGCTGTTGCAGAGAGGTTTCCAGGGCTCAGAGTGTAAGGTGCAGGCCTGGGCCTAGTTGGCCAGAGAACTCACCAGTGTTACTGATATCCCCGGAAACAGGTGAGCAGTGTTGTCACCACCATGATGACCTGAAACAAAGAAAGAGGAGACTCTTGGACACCAGGGTCCAATAAGCTCAGGCAGGGAATGCCCCACAAGTATGTAAGTAATTTTACCTCTGTTTTAACAATATGTAATCTGAATGTCTGCAAAGCTGGTATTCATAATGGTGTGCATTTCTCCCAACAGCTGCAGCTGAGAGGCTCACACGGTCGATTCGCACACCAGGTGCTTGGCCAAGTTGTGCAGTGAGTGTGGTGATTATGGATACATTATGCTAACTGTAGTGAAATAAGTAAGAGAGAGTAAAGCATCAACTACATTAAAGTATATACAATAAAGTTTGCAATGCAATAAATGTGGAATTAGAACTGTAGTGCAATAAATTAATAATGCCAACTGGGCAGCAATAAAAACAGGAAACAATACCAATAACTGCATTAAAGTATATACAATAAAGTTTTTAGTGAAATAAATGTGGAATTATAGCTGTATTGCAATGAATGAATAATGCCAACTGTAGTGCAATACAAACATGAAACAATACCAATAACACCTAAGAAAATGGTGTACATCAGGACCGTGTTGCAATAACTATTGCAGTAGAGCTGTATGCATTGAGGCTGTAAAGTAAGGAGTTGCAGTCAAGTATAACACTGTAATAGCTGTAGAATGCAAATCTAATGGCTGCAAATTGTATTGGTTAACTCATATAAGTACTGCTCAAGGCTGTCTCTAGGCCATTATTGGTCACACAATGTTCTGCCATCCACATAGCTCAGGTAATAAAGGTATATGGGTGAAGTAGCCCATACATGAGCTGATATTACTTGTTGTCTTCACAGATATGATACTGAAATGTAGCTTACCTACTATCTGCGTTATGCTTGTATTTCATGCATGTGCATTCTACTGTCACTGCAGTCTAGTACGACACTGTAGTAGTACTACCAGGTCATATTATGGGTCTTGGTAAGCTCTAGGCAAATATCAGTCAGTTAGTAGTCAGCAGTAACTCAGTAGCTGAGTTTGATAAATGCTCTGTATACAGTTCATTTTGCCATACACATTCCAGGGTTCACATCCAGTGGTATGTACCAGTAAACATTATAGTAGCAGTCACATAATGCTCACAAATTCTCTCTCCACAGGAATTAGAGGTAAATGGGTGAGGTATCCCATATTTTGAGTAGATAATTCTGTGTTTAAATATCAGAGAGTGTTAAAATTGTTAGCAAGAATGTGTTCATCAGCAATGTTCAGTCAGAAATAAAATGTGTAATCCCAGTATGGCTGTATGTCTGGAGTGTCTGTTAAAAGTTGCTGCAGTCAATTAATACAACTGATGCAGATGTTGTGGAATTCTACTCCCATACTTGCCAACCAAGGCATAACTGCTGTCTAGTGACTGTACTGTACACATACATGTCTCTCAAGTGTCACAAGTTCAAGTTATGTAATTAATAGTGCATAATCCGCCTGTCACAGGATTACCATGGAAAGGATTGCTTATATTGCAAAGTATCACCAAATCAGCCCACAGAACACCTTGGTAGTTATATAGGTTCACCTGATGTGCAAATATTCTGTGTAGCTGTGTAGCCGCAGTTGTTACTGCTTGTCCCATAGTGTCCCATGCAAATAGCTTGAGTGATATGTACATGCTACATCAGCTATAGGAGACTTGTAGTCAATATACGCATAAACAAAATACAGAGCCATAGAGTAGTTAGTAGTACTGTTGTCAAAGAAATAACTGGAAATGTTATTAATGGACTGTTTTACTCTCTCTTCCCACCTCTAATCTTATTTTATTTCTTATTGTTATTTATTGGTTATTTTTTAGTATTAACATATGTTATTACATTAACTGTATTTTTGGACATGTGTTTTATTATTGTTTTGTTTTATAATGGTTACATATTAACATATCTTGTTAAATTACCTATTTTGCTGGCATTATGCTGTAACTGTTACTGGCATGCTGTTAACATACTGAATGTTCTGTTTTTTATTGTTGCGTTTTACATAATATGCATTTATATGTATTTGGTTATGTATATCTGTCATGGTTTAGTGGTAAATTACTGTGTCTATAGTTTGGAGGGTCCTGGGTTTGAGCCTTGCAGAGGCTGTTTCTTATAAGTGGATGGGAGATCATAGGTTTACCTCGGGTATCACTTCTGTGTCACTGTTAGACAGAGGCACAGTATACTAACCTCGAAAAAGGGCATAGCAAAATTCATTTAAAATGGGTGGAGAAAGCCAAACACACTCTGGTTAGGCTTATAAATGCCCTAGGGCAGATAGCCTAGTATGAACCTATGAACCTACAATGTTCTGCCATGCTGTTATGACTAACAATGATTTTTTCACAACTAATCTGCACTTGCTATACCTCCATTACTACAGCACATCAGGGTAGGCCAGTTCTGGATGATCCACCTACCTTGTCTCTACTGCCTATGGCACTGGGTCCTAGCACATATAGGACCCAGACTGGTGGTACCCACTACACTGCCCCTGCACCACCTGCAGCTTTGACTGGGCCCACCTCAGGGGATGGGGCCCCTAGGGGCAGTGGTGATGTGGGCAATGTCACCCAGGCTGAACTGTCAGTCATTTTCCACAGGATTGTTCATCAGAGCTACGAACATTGCCTGCACCAGATTGAGGTCATGCTGGCCAATCTGGTGGGGGCAGCCTCATCCTGGCACCCAGCCTCCAACACAACCACCCTTGGGGCCAATGAAAGAGCAGCGTCGAGAGTGCCATGAGTGGGGCCATGAGTCATGCTGCTGCCATCTGGAGGCATGTGCAACTTGATTTCCACAACATCCCCCCCATCCAAGGTGTTCACCCACCTCATGTGTCACACACCGCCCATGTCTGCTGTGTTGTCTGTCTTGTCTGTCTATGAATGCATCCCCTCCTACCCAGTTTACCTCCCCACATGTACATAAGTCTCGTTCCCAACATTCCACTCTCACTTTAATAAAAATAAAAAAAAAAAAAAAAAAAAGAGAGGCACCTGTCCCACAAAAAAAAAATATATATATTGCTGCATACATACTTCTCCATTTCACACACATGTCCACTGGCACAAGTATTTTGGTCCATTTGACTTGACAACAGAGTTATGATGCCTTTAACCCTCTCTCTAGGGTTTGAGACTTCAAATACATCTACAAAATCTGTCAATTTGCATGCTATTGCTGTACAAGAAATGGATAGCTATGTTTTTTCTACTCCCTTCCTGCACAACCCTACCTGCCTTTCACTATGTTTTCCCCCTGTTTGTGCCCATTTCACCACTTTCTTATCTCTCCTTTTTTTTTTCCTTTATATTTTTAGCACATAGCTGCACACCAAACAGATCTTAATTAAAACAGGTGTTTGCATCAAACCATAGTGATTGCTACTTATAGTCACTGGGCATGTCTCAGCGGAGCTGCTCACTGTGCCACACAGCACAAACTGGAATTAAAAATGAATGGGAAAATGGGAGTGTTCCTTGGACTCTGGTGCAATAATACATCACTCAACAACCAAAGACATAAAAATGGATGTAAGTGAGGCCTGTGATAGCAGGTAAATGTGCTCTTGTATCAGCAACATGTAGAAAGACACTTGGTAAGGCAGCAATGGTGAATAACAGGTTCAGATTGGACCCTGGTGCAGAATAACAACCATAGAAAGCCATACACATACTGATGGATGCAGACAATGTGTGTCACAGCCTGCATGTCTGCACATATGCACCTGTGGTAGCTCAGTCTGCTAAATGTCTTGCATGCTGTACATTTTGCCAGACACAGTCCTGGGTTTAAATCCAGTCTTATGTTGCAGTGCAATTACATTATAGTGAAGACAGCAATTAATGACTGAGTCATGCACTCTCTATCCGCACAGGTCACTAGTAATTAATGAACTACAATCCAGTTTTGAAAGTCAAAGGCCTGCAGTTGAGGACACACTGCACATATCCATATTAACATAACTATATGTCACTTACTATTGTGTTATTGGCACTGTTACATAACAGATGTACCTTAATCACATGCCTCGATTCAACTGTAAGGGGTACCCTTACCCTGGCTCTGCCATAATGACAGGGCTGCCACAGCTTCCACAGTCACATGTACAGCTTGTTGCCCTACAAAGTGTTCACACTTCCCCCTATGTGTTCTAGGCTGCAGCAGCTGCAGCCTGTAGCACACACACCTGTATGCAAAGGTAGCTACTACTGATCTACCAAACCTCCAAACCCCCTAGCACAAGGAATCCAGATGCAGCCATACTTAATGGGGGGACAAAGGTCCAGAGATTGGGACATGTTTTACACTTTGCTCCTACAGTGATAGTAAGTTGATACAATAACATCTATTGCATTAGCATGCATACTCAGGGGGGTATGAAGTCTGACACTCAAATGTGTATCTTTTATTGCTGACCTAACCCATAATGTTTGCCAGTGAATTGCCAGATGATCACAATGTCATGGGATACTGACCACACATATGAGGTGAGATTGTGGACCTACTGCATAAATCTCTACAGTTGACAATCCTGGTACCTACCCTCTGCGATGCTGTAGTCTCCATACCTCAGTAATGTCCATCTTAAGCAAGAAAAGGGCCCAGATCTAAATAAAGGCCTAAATATATTGCACTGTGGTGGCATGTCATTGGCTAATGATAGTACAATTCAGTTGTTTTGGCTGCAATTACCATATCAGAGCCACAGAATGGTGTACAGGCAATTACCTGCTAATGAGCAGTACCTTAAAAAGGCAAGCATCTGGTTATGGGGAACAAGTCTGCATGCAACTTACCTCACACAGAGAGCATATTTTCAAAAGATTACCAGCAGCAAAGATTAACAAAGGAGTACTGCACTCAACCAGATATGCAATTGATTTCTCCGTATAACCAGGTGCAGATGGGAGGATAGATGTATGGGGAATAGTAATCACAGTAGGAAGCCTGTCTTACATCTATAGTAATGACATGTCATTGATACTTAGCTGTCCTACACCTACAGGAAATCCTCTCAAATGTCCCTAATTTCCACTCACATCTTAGCTCTGTCCCCCTTATTCCCTCCTACAATGGTTGGCAGTTGTAGGGGAGCCTATTAAATTACATGTAAAACATAATGACCATAAGTAAGGGTGTATACTCCTGTAATGTCAGACGGTGTACATTGACATCCTCTCATTCTGTCATTGTCTCACATACATAGTTCTAATATTTTAAAAGTGTCCCTGATTGTTCCTGATGTAGTCTTGCTAAGTCCATGATCCTGTTTACATTGTTCCCTGTCTGGTTGAGAGCTATGTCTAACATAGCTGTCAGCCTGTTACAGCAAGATATCTGAACAAATCCATAATTAAAGGAGGGACTAAGGCCTAAAATTAGGGACACTGTAACTATTACTCGTACAAAGTAAGAAAGTGAATAAAATAACAGATATCACAATAGCATAAATGTTCTGAAGGCTATGACGTCTTAAACTCAGATGTCTGTCTTTGTTTTCTGACATCAACCATCAATGATTGGCCAGCCTTTTGCCAGAAATCCACAATGTTGTGTGGCAGTGACCAAAACCATGAGGCAAACATCTTCACATTCTGCAAACATCTGTATAGTTGAGAGGTATGATGCCTGCAGGGAACATATACTACAGCAGGTTTGCATTGGTTTCTGTCATTGTGGCAAACTGGTGTTGCTAGACTGTCCCCATATAATGGTTGTAGTAGCACACTGCTATTTGTCTGGCAGTGGCCATATGACATATTAGTGGGTGTTTGCTTGTAGGGGACACACCACAGTAGACTGCAGTGCTGGGTGTAAGAACATACAACAGAATCTGTCTCCAATACTCCAGAATTGCAACTATCTTGGCGGTATTCACACAGGTAGTGTGTTTCCAGACTGTAGGGTATGATGTGTGAGGGAGCACTGGATAGTGCAGGCCATTATGGGTGTGCTAGATCTGTACATAGTGGACATCCACATATCTGGTCCTGTAATGTGTTCCCCTTCTGTTGTTTTTCAGGAACCATGTACCACAGAAGACATACCCCCTTCTCAGATGAAGAGAATGACATAATAGTGGATGGACTGAGACAGCACCATCAGATCTTGCTGTCCAGGAGGAGGCATTATCGGAAACAGTGGGCAGCATTGTGGGCAGACTTTGTGCAGGATGTCAATCAGATTATCCAACAGGACAGGAACTATGTGTAAGTCTGACACCGATCCACAGAAATGCTGAATGCTGCACAACGAAGGTCAGCTGCTGTTGCCAATGATCATGCCTCCACTGGTGGTGGACCTGTGACAGAACAACCACTCTCAGCCACAGAGGAATTCCTGATGAACCTGGGAACACATGACAGCTCTCAGGCATCAATCACACCATACATCATGGAGGTGGGTGCCACAGTGTCCATGGCAGAGGAGCATCCAGGTAAGGGTAATGTGTTCACCAGTGTAATACTGTCTCAGTCATTGCAGCAGGCTGTATATACCTATACATGGGTGTCAGGTGTCTCTTCACTGGGGGGTTGTTGGGGTTTAAGCTCAGTTGTGCACACATACACAGAATGTCAGCAATACAGCTAGTATCACAGTACCTGCTGTACATGTGGATATATACACATATTACCTTGTAGTGCTGCAAAATTTGGTGGTGCAGACAATACCCAAGCCTCACCTTTTCATAGGTCCATCAGGTGTGGCCCAAGTCCATGGTCCTATACTTCATAAGTGTAATACTGTTTTTTATGGATCATATATACCCTGCAAAGGTTAAGGGTTGCCATAGTGCCCTATGTACAAATGTTGTGTTTAGCCAGAGTAGTATATCTGTATGTTCCACTCTGGACCACTTAACTATGGTTCATAGACTGGGTAATTACAGGTGTGTATTTGAGCGACCATTGACATGTTTGTACTTATAGTTATGAGTGGCTACTCAGCCTAGTATACATGAGGCAATTATTCCAAGATGCCTGTACTAATGCAAAGAGGAGATGGTACATACCTGAGGCAGTGACACTAGTGCTGGCATATCATTCTCAAGATAGGTATACTGAGTTGTATGTGTGGTTCTATCACATATAGGATCATGTGGCATACCTTACAGGCAGATTTGCTGGCAACTTTAACTGGATGTGGCTGAAGTGCATGTTATAAAGGGCTTGACTTGTCTGTCTATGTTGTTGTGAGGTTGTCTGTTGTGCATGGGAGTGAAGATGAGAAGATGTGAGGCTGGAAATGCAGTTATGGATCCTCAGTTGTATGAGTATGTGTGGATTACCTTACATAAAAGTGCAGATAGTAATGTACTGCTTTTGTCTTGGCTTCACATGAGACTGGGGGGGGTTGGAGTCTGCCCCCCTCACAACCTGATGTCAGTGTCTCATCAGACTCTGATGATGATGGTGGCCATAGTGAGGCACAGGTGGAGTTGTTGGGGGCTGAATCTGTCCCAGAGGTTGACATCCCACTTCTGCCCCCGCTGTCACTGCATACAGTCAGTATGCCCACACATACCCAGTCCCCAAAGGCCACGGTTATTGGACAGTCAGAGGGGGTGATATTGAACAGGACAGTGTGGCAACTATGGCATCAGGGAGTGTAGACACTGGCCATAGCCAGAGAGCTTCTTGGACTGCACATTGTCTGTGCTGGAACATCTGGTTGGAGCTTAGTGTTGGACATATGGACGTAGGTCAGCAACACCATCTGCTGAGTGTCCACGTGGTGATGCACAGTCACACTCCTGTAATGGAAGTACCTCCAGCACTACAGAGAGAAGTGTGCTGTCCACACCATGACATGGCAGGCCATGAGCACATGGTTCTGGGCAGTCTCATGGGGGACATAGCCCCAGCAGACAGCAGTCACTGTCCGGTGCTAGCACTGCATCTGACCTTGGGCATGGTGGTGCCAGTGCTACTCCTGGAAGAGCCAGTTCCTGTGTTCATACATGAACTGCCCACTCTACCATATACAGTCCACAGCTGTCCCACTTACACAAGTGTCGGGCTAGCACTGAACTTGACTATGTACATGCACAAACTCAAACACCACTGTCACATGCAGGTCACCAACAGGCACACACAGCACCTCTCCATGGCCCATCTAACTTGCACCCCTTCCTGACTCACACACATGCTGTCAACTGATTAGCACAGTCTAGACATCCAGCACCCCCACAACACTCCTGCTGCATGTGATGATACCTGTGCCACATCCTTGCCATCCATGCTATGGATGCAGGGAAATGCTACTATGTGTCTGATGTGCAGGGTGTCTAGATTACTTGACATGTAGTTGTGTAGTGCAGTATTGATTTGTCATACTACTTGTTGTGATCCACAACAGGTCATGTATGCTGGCATGTGTGATGTTTACACATCACACTTTGTGCACCTTTGTTGCATGATGTTGGACTGGCTCTTACAGAATGGCAGGTGCATCAAAGACCTGTGTATGTTTCTATCCCAGGATTCTGAGGGGATAAACCATGGGCACATGGCAGCAATACAGTGGTACAAGATGGCATGGCAGCACAGCAGAAATATGTCATCAATATACAGCAGTATACATGCATGGCTCTCTAGGTGCATACGTGTAGAACAGTATATCAGGGACAATGCGTGCAGTCAATGTAATCATGCATTCATACTTTGTTATAAGGTCTGCTACCCTTGCTATATATCACCTGGGCTTTATGAATGTACAAATCTAAAAGGTGTGGTGATGGAGCTGATACATCACAAATATCCTGTGTCCAGCTCAGACAGGTGGTGGACATCAGTTATAATTATGTAGTGGCGGGCAATTTAGGGAGATCAGCTAGACACAGGGCCTTAAAATGCATAACCATTGCACACAGATAGCCCACATGGGTCTGTACTTAGTGCTGCAACAGTTATATCTACACACAGAGTTGGCTGATATGAGATTACAACCCCTACCTATCTACTACCACACACTCTAGCTCACAGTATTCATCACATGAACCACAGATTTTATCTAATATTAGATTGTCTGTCAACACTCTTAAGGTGGATGACATCAGCAGGCCTTGTAGAGGAGGGCAACATAGAGGCTATCAACTACTCACAAGGCCATAAAATGCATAACTATTGCACACAGATAGCCCATATGGGCATGTCTGTAGTGCTGCAAGGGGATATATTTACACACACACACACACACACACACACACACACACACACACACACACACACACACCTGACTGGTGTGAGATTTAAACCCCTACTTATCTACTATAACACACTATAGCTCACAGTACTTATCACATGTACCACAGATTATGTCTGTTGCATATGTGATTGCAGGTACAGTACTTGTGTAGTACACAAAGTAGCCTTGTGATGGGCAGCATGCGTGACCTGCAGAATGATGTTGCTTGGTACTGTTATTGTATCTAGTGTCCTAGGAGTAGGATACATGTTAATATCCCACCTATGTGAATAGTCACCAGTATCACCATATGTGCTGAATTGCAGTTAGATAGGCAAATATGTGGCCAGGGACAATATGGCCTGCCCAAAGCATGCAATTGAAACCATTGTATATTACAACACCTGCTCAACTGTGTCTGTCTACAATGTGACATTCCACAGGTACAGGGGTCTGTGGGTGAGTGGATTATGTATTGTTGAGGCCTTGGTCTGGTCCTTCGGACAACTTTT
Organism: Protopterus annectens; assembly: GCF_019279795.1. Lineage (NCBI taxonomy): Eukaryota > Metazoa > Chordata > Ceratodontiformes > Protopteridae > Protopterus > Protopterus annectens. The sequence goes on from NC_056737.1 coordinate 1,277,010,436, forward strand.
GTGATGTGTACATGCAGATATCCTCAGCATTCTGAGGGTATGTAGATGCTGCTAGATCATAGGATCATAGGAGGTTACTAGGCTAATGGCCCTGGGACCCTTACAATCCTAGTCAAGAGTTTATCCCCCTAAGAAAACTCAGTCTGCAACCATCGCCCCTGTCATTGAGGAATTCAAGTTGAACCCTGAGAAAAATTTGTGGTTTCCCATCCACTCATCAAGGTCACACGTAAAGAGGGTCAGTGAGGTATAGGATCAACACTATAACCCGTCTAAAGTACCTAGCCCAGTGAGCCACACCAGCCACCAGACAGAGAGATGTCATTCCTTACACAATCAACAACATACTGACATACATTGTTACCCCTGTATAATATCAGACATACAACGTGTGGCCAGGTTCTATGTCACAGCCCTGGAACTGGCTGATCTGCTGATATACCATTGCTGACTTACTGTTACAGCATTTATAGGTTCATAGGTAGGTACTAGGCTATCTGCCAGAAGGCATTTATAAGCCTAACCAGAATGTGTTGGCTTTTACCACCCCCTTAGATTAGTTCCCTGTGCCTCTGTCCAGCAGAGCCACTGAAGTGATCCCCAAGGTAAACTTTCTGTTTCCCATCCACTCATCAAGGTTTCTTTTGAAGAGTGTTAGTGAGGAGCTCTGCCTAATGTAGATTGGGATCTTGTTCCAAAGCAAGGGAAGTCTCTGGGACAGGAATCTAACCCTCCCGCACATCCTATTTATTGTTGTGGTAAGGTTTAGATCCCTAGAGCATGTGGCTCAAGGGGATAAGGTTTTCTTTAGGTGGAGCATGCCCATCAATTCTGGGTTGGACATGGCCTTGTATGTCAGGCAGAGTTCACCTCTGAGTAAGCGGTATGCAACTGAGTACAACTGGAATTTTTTCAGTCAAGCTGCATAGGGCATCTGTTTGAGGTCAGTGATCCTCTTGGTTAGGCTCTTCTGTGGTCTTTCCAGCTATTGCAGGTATCTTGTAAGGTACATCCCAAATGGGGTGTTGCACTCTATGATGGGTCTGATGAGAGATGAATATAAGGGCACAATGACGTCTTTTGATCTGGATGTGAACCCATTTGTGATTAGGTGGACCAGGTAGAAGGATTTTCTAACCACTTTGGTAATGTGATTATCAAAGGTGAGATTACTATCTACTTGGGTCCCTAGATCCCGTATTACGTCTTCCATATTTAGGGGACTACCACCTATGTGGTAGTTTGTGGGTACTTTGTTTTTTCCAAAGCGGATGACTATGCACTTTTTGGCATTTAGCTTGAGGCCATGATTTTGACACCAGGTATACATCTCAGTGAGACCCTTTTGGAGGATGTCTGTGTCAGCTTAAGAGTCAGTTATAGATCCTAGTTTGCAGTCATCTGTGAACTTGGTCAGCCATAGTCCTCCTGTTCTTGCCTGTACCTCTGAGAAGTATATTCCGAACAGGAGGGGTCCTAAGACTGAGCCCTGGAGAACACCACTTGTAACCGGTTTAGAGTCAGACCTAGCTACCGCAACTCTCACCATGTGGGTTTTGTCCATGAACCAGTGGCAACCCATCTTGTGATGTAGGATTTTATGTTCAGGCTGGTGAGCTTGTCTATTATACCAGAATGGGTAATGATGTCAAAGGCCTTAGCGAGGTCTAGGTAGGCTGTGTGTACCACCTTTCCCTCATCTATAGCCTTGGTAACTGTCTCAAAGAAGTCCACCAGGTTTAGGAGGCATGATCAGCCCTTAACAAAGCCAAACTGGGTAGGGGCCAGTGTTTGGAGGTTCCCAATGTCTCTGTTAATTAGTTCCATGATGATGAGCTTCATAGCCATGCAGACCAAGCTAGTCAGGCTTATAGGGTGATAGTTCCATTGTGGCTCCACCTTTGTGGAGTGGAATAACCATTGCTGTGTGCCACTCTATGGGTATGTAGTCTGTGGAGAGACTGAGTTTGAACAGTGTGTTTAGGTGAGGGGTTAGTTCATCTTTGAGCTTGTGTAGGACGCAGCCTGGGACACCGTCCTGTCCCATTGATTCTGAGTTTTTGGCTTTGGAGAGGGCTGTTTTAACCTGAGTGTCTGTGATTTCAGGGACTCTACATTCTTCTGGTATGGTTATGAGCTCTTTGGGGGGGTGAAAGGGTGGTGAGCTTTGTGCTGAACCTGTCTGCCAGAATGTTGGCGATATCGGTCGGTTCAGTGTATTTTGTGCCATTCTGCACTAACTCTGAGCAGATCTGAGCATTGCCACTTAGATTCTTGACATAACTAAAGAATGCCTTGTGGTTATCTTTGGAGTCCTTGGCAATTTTTCTTTTGAAGCAAGCCTTGGATGATTTTATGAGGGATCGTAGTTTCTTGCTGATACTGATCAGGGATGTCTTCCCTTCTTGGAATTTTACTCTTTTCTGTCCTATTTTCTTCCTTCTGTTATATAGCTTGTTTATGGCAGGAGTCCACCAGACTGGTTTCCTTTTCTTGGAGGAGTGAGTCTTGGTTTTGCTTGGGATGGCACAATCCATGCATTCTTGTAGCTGCCCATAGAATGCATTAGTAATGGATTTTGCAGCTTGGACAGTGTTATCCTTCAGCATGGGGGTTTTGAAACTTTTCACCTCGGTCTTAAGTAAAGTGAAGTTTGCTTTTGAAGAGTTTTTCATAGTGGCTTTCTTGTCTGGGGTGGGGGTGGAATATGGATATCCAAAGTGATTTGTTTATGGTCAGATCTAACCAGCGAGGGGTTGACCTATGGTGTGGAACACCGGTCGCCCATGTTGGTGATCACCAGGTCTAATATGTTGTCACCTCTGGTGGGAGTGTTGACCAGTTGTACCAGGGCATTTGAGTTTAAAAATTCTAGGAAAAGTTGGGCAAGGGAGTTAGTACTTGAGTAGTTCTCCCAGTCAATGTTTGGGTAATTGAAATCACCAAATATTAGGGTGTTTGTTAGGACCTTTATGTTTCCCAGTGTTTCCAGAAACACGGAATGGGGGTCCTGAGACATGGTGGGTGTCTGTAGCAAGCTACAATTTGAAATGCAGTTTTGCCCATTGTTAGTTGCATGTGGATGAGCTCTGAAGCATTGTGCTGTGCCACTAACCTGGAGGTGTGGGTATCCTTGATGAATATGGATACAACCCAGCCTTTTGTATTTCAGTTTGGGTTCTGTGGCTGAAATGTATGGTATGAATTGTAGCCTGGGGTGCTCTCTGGAGCCTTAAACCAAGTTTCTGTTACTGCACATATACCGATTTTCTACATACTGAGGAGTGCCTTGAGTATGTGCATTTTGAGGTTTAAACTTCTGGCATTGAGTAGCATTACCCTCAGTTTTTTGTTACTTGTGCTATTCACGGTGGTGGGTTTGTCTTTTGAGCCTTGCCTAAAAAAGGTACTATGGGGGTGGCAAGAGCCTTGGCAAGTACTCAAAAGCCTAAGGGTGACAGGTGCAAGCCATCTCTAGCGAAGCAGCGTGGCTTGTCGAGCATCTCATCCCAGGTGGACAGACATTGGATCCCCTTTGAATGACACCAGAAACTTATCCAATTTTTTGAAATTGAGATTTTTTTCTTTATACCGTGGTATCATTCTTGGTGAGGGCAGGATGCTGCTCAGGGTCAGGGTTGTACTGGCCTTGGCTACATTATCTTCCATGTCTCTTTTCATGTAGTCCAGGGAGGTATGGCTCAGGTCATTCACACCAACATAGACAATGACAGAGTCATATTTATACTTGTTCTGGAGTGACCTGAGTGCTTGTGTTATGTGGTGGATCCTGGCACCCGACAGGCAGCTAACAGTTACCTTCTCCTTATTCAGTCTAGTGAGTGGGACGTCAAGTGTGCCTGACTATAGAGTCACCTATTACTTGTATGTTGGGTATATTATTTTGCCTTAAGGGCTGTGATTGCATGGCACACTGGTTTTGTGAAGTATGTGTTTCATGGTTTGTGTTGGGTGGTGGAGGTTGCCTGGATATTTGCTTTGGAGATCTCTTTTGGTTTTGCAGATTTTTATTTAGAGCCTCCAAGTATGTTTTTGTGTATTTATGTGTGTTTTTTGCCGGTGCTGGTTTAATGGGTCTATGTAAGACTGGTGGTGTGATGCAAGTATTTCCGTTCTCCTCTTGACTGTCTGGTCCAGTCTTGGGTTGAGAGAGCTTAGCCTCTAGTTTGGCTGTATAACTGCATCTCTCACATGTATTAGTGTTTGGTGGTAGGAGGAGGGGGTTGTCTGTGTACATGAGGGAGTTGTAACATTGCCTCAAAATACCCAGATTCACCAGTTGGACAGAAGAGTACACCTGAAACTACCTTTTGGACATGCCTGGATAGGTACAGGGAACTGTTTTACTGGATGGATGGTAAGGTCAAATAGAGAGCCTTGTCCTTCTGTACAGTACAGGAGGGTTTAGTGCTAGGGTTTATAAGTGCTTGTTATAAGTTTTAAGCAAGTGCCGGGCTGAGAAATGAATGGCTTGAGTGCTTAAGTTGAAAGTTTGTCTAATTCCAAGGGAAAAATTGAAGAGGAGACTCTGTGGAGCCAGGAATAGTTTTACCCTAGCTAACCAGTGCTGCCCGGCATGCAAAACTGGGCAAATATGGAATTTATAGCAGGGAAATGAAAGAGATAGAAATTTGCACATAATGGCCAATAAACTACTAATTTCTGGGCTGAAACCACTCCTCCAGGGACAGATAGGCTGCTCAAAGCTCCCCTCTCTCATAGGTGAACAGAGAAACTTCCTTCTATCCAAGTAAGGTATGGGCAAACAGTGAGATTTGTAACACAGCCCTGAATTCAGCACTAAACTGAAAACTAGACTATACTAGCTTAGAAAGGTGGGAAACAAGTATATATATATATACATATATATTTTTTTCCCAGAAAATAAAACAGATGCACTCAAAAAACAGTTTAAAAGGACAGAAAAGGGATAATTATAGTTATATATCACAGATCAGAGTTGTAGTCAATCCACCAGTAATAAAGTAGGAAGAAACAGAAATACAGTAAAAGCAGATGAATACATGAATAAAGTGCAATTTTATATATTTATATATATATATATATATATATATATATATATATATATATATATATATATATATATATATATATATATATATATATATATATATATATATATATATATATGTATATGCTCAGAAGTGCAGAATCCAGCCTCTCTTCCCACAACAGTGCAGACCACAAACCTTCTTAATGTAAAATAACTGGCCTGAAGCCCAAGTGCTTAAGCCAGAACTAATACACTTTTAGAATATCAGACACTGGGCCTTCAATCAGCAATTCCCAGCTTAGAAGGATGTAAGCTACCTGTCCTGCTGCAACAGTGCAGACCACAAACCTTAACGTAAAACAGCCTGTATGAAGCCCAAGTGCTTAAACCAAAGGACTTAAAATAACAGTTACAATTTAATCAGGCTACGACTAAGCAGTAATAAATGCAGCAGAATAAATAAAATTGAGTACTTTTAAGAAAAGCGAAATAGAGTTGGAGGAAACACAACTACAGCAAAAGCAAATTAATAAAGTGCAAACATTTTTTTTTTCTTTTCGTTTTTTTTTTTTTTCAAGGGCAACAAGAGGGGAAGGAAGTACCTAAGTGGACTGGCCTTCTCAAATCTTCTCTCTGTATTAAGTAGAGTGAACAATAGACTTAGAATATGATCTCACTGTACTCAGTTAAGTGAACAAATGAGATGGACCCAGGAGGAGTGTTCTAATACAGACTTACAGGAGGGGTGGGCAATTCCAGAGCCACCAACACTAATACCAACACAAGAACAGTGAGAGAGGGTGGGGAACAAACTGCAGAGAGACACACAGCACACTGTTCAAAGACACACAATTAGGAAACAGAAAAAAATGAAAATACAGTACTTCTAAAACTGCAAGTTTGTACTTAACAAAATACTGCTGTTCCCCATTGGCCCCTTTTTTCAATTATAAAGGAATTCCCAATACTATTCTAGCATGTCCAAAGGTCAGTTGTCAATCTCCTCTCCGGTCCAGCTGGTGAATCTGGGAATCTTGAGGCAATGTTACAACTGCCTCATGTATGCAGACAACCCTCTCCTCCTCCCAACAAATTCCAACGTATGTGAGAGATGCAACTATATAGCCAAACTGGAGGCTAAGCTCTCTCAACTCAGTACTGGCGTAACCAGTCAGGAGGAGAAGGAAACCACACTCACTACAATTCCAGTCTCACATAGACCTACCACGACAGCAAACCAAACACATAAACACACAAAAACATACTTGGAGGCTCTATATAAAAATCTGCCTAATCAGCAGAGACCTCCAAAGCAGACACCCAAGCAACCGCTACCCCAAAACAAACCACGTGCAACACATAGCTCACAAAGCCAGTGTGCCGAACAGTCACAGCTCTTAAGGCTAAACAACACACCTGATACACTTGTGATAGGTGACACTATCATCAGGCACACTGATGTCCCACTCACCAGGCTGAACAAGGAGAAGGTCATGGTGAGCTGCCTGTCGGGCGCTAGGATCCGCCACATAACACAAGCACTCAGGTCACTCCAAGGCAAGTACAAATATGACTAAGTCATTGTCCATGCTGTTGTGAATGACCTGAGATGTACCTCCCTGGACTACATGAAAAGAGACATAGTGGAGCTCTCTGAGCATGTAGCTAAGGCAGGTATGACCCTGACCTTGAGTAGCATCTTACCCTCACCAAGAATGATGCCACAATATAAAGACAAGATGATCAATTTCAACAACTGGCTTAAGTATTGGTGTCATTCAAAAGGGAACCAATGCCTGTCAGCCTGGGATGACATGCTCGACAAGCCACGATGCTTCGCTAGGGACGGCTTGCACCTGTCAGCCCTGGGCTTACGGATATTGGCAAAGGCTCTTGCCAACCCCATAGTGCCTTTTTTAGGAGAGGCTCAAAAGACAAACCCACCTCCATAGGTATCACAAGGGATAAGAAACTAAGAGTAATGATACTCAACGCCAGAAGTCTAAACCTCAAGATGCATGCACTCAAAACTCTCCTTAGCATGGAGAACATCGATATCTGTGCAGTAACAGAAACCTGGTTCAAGGCTCCCAAGAGCACCCCAGCACTACCAGGTTATACCTCATACCATGCTTTTCGGCCCCAAAACTTGGCCCAAACCACAAAAGGAGGGGGAGTATCAATATTCGTCAAAGATACCCACACCTCCAGGTTGCTGGCACAGCATGAAGCATCAGAGACTATCCATGTGCAACTAACAGTGGGTAAAACTGCCTTCCAGTTTATAGCCTGCTACAGACCACCCTCCCAAACCCAGGAACCCCACTCAGCCTTCCTGAGAACACTGGAAAATATGAAGATCTCTCCAAACACCATTATACTGGGTAATTTCAACTACCCAAACATAGACTGGGAGCATTACTCTAGCTCCAACACCCTAGCCCAAAGGTTCCTAGAATTTATAAACTCAAATGCTATGGAACAACTTGTTACCACTCCCACAACAGCGGAAAACATACTGGAATGGATCATCACCAACATGGGGACTCTATGCTCCAGACCAGAAGTGTATCCCTCACTGGTAAGATCAGACCATAATCTCACTGGATATTCACATCCCGACCCCACTCCCTGCCCAGAAAACCACAGTGAAAAACTTCTTTAAAGCAAATTTCACACTCCTCAAAACTGAGGTGGAATCCTTCAAAGCCCCCGGGCCTGTGGAAAATACGGCCCAGACCGCAGAATCCTTTATAAATGCATTCTATGAATACCTTCAGGAATGCATGGATCATGCAATCCCAAATAAAACCAAGACCCAATCCTCCAAAGGTAGACATCCTGTCTGGTGGACCCCAGCCATAAACAAACTATACAACAGAAGGAAGAAGATACTACATGATAGAGCAAAATACCAAAAAGGGAAGGCATCTCTGATCAGTATTAGCAAAAAACTACGGGCAATCATAAAATCGTCTAAGGCCAGCTTAGAGAGAAAAATTGCACAGTACACTAAGGATAATCACAAGGCTTTCTTTAGTTCTGTCAGGAACCTGGGTGGGAATTCCCAGATATGCTCAGAATTAGTCCAGAATGACAAAAAATACACCGAACCCACAGACATTGCCAACATCCTAGCTGACAGGTTCAGCGCAAACTTCTTCCCCCCTTCCCCACCAAAAGGGCAAATATCTATCCAGGCAGTGTGCTGCCCCCCTGACATCTCAGATGCTCAGGTAAGAGCCGCCCTCTCCAAAGCAAAAAACACAGCATCAATGGGACCAGACGGTGTTCCGGGCTGTGTCCTACATGAACTCCAAGAAGAGCTAAACCCAAACAAAAAACTACTGTTCAATCTCAGCCTTACTACAGGATATGTACCCAAAGAGTAGTGTACAGCAACAGTGGTCCCTCTCCACAAAGGTGGTGCCTCAACAGATCCTGGAAACTATCGCCCCATAAGCCTGACTAGCTTGGTCTGCAAAGCTATGGAAAGGATCATCATGGACCTCATAAATAAAGATATTGGGGACCTACAGACACTGGATCCTACCCAGTTCGGCTGTGTTATGGACAGATCCTGCCTCTTAAACCTGGTTGATTTCTTTGAAACAGTCACCAAGGCCATTGATGAGGGGAAGGTGGTCCACACAGCCTACCTGGACCTTGCAAAAGCCTTCGATACAGTACCCCACTCGGGCATTATAGATAAGCTCATCAGCTTAAATATAAACCCCTATGTCACTAGATGGGTTGCAAACTGGCTCAAAGACAGAACCCACATGGTTAGAATTGCTGGAGCCATGTCAGACTCCAAACCAGTTACAAGTGGTGTCCCACAAGGCTCAGTCCTGGGACCTCTCTTGTTCGGTATATATTTCTCGGAGGTACAGGCCAACACGGAAGGACTGTGACTGACCAAGTTTTCAGATGACTGCAAACTGGGTGCCATAATCGAGTCCCCAGCCGACACAAGCATCCTCCAAAACGGCCTAATAGAAACAGACAACTGGTGCCAGAGCCATGGCCTCAAGCTAAACACCAAAAAGTGTATAGTTATCTCCTTTGGCAAAAACAAAGTGCCCACAAATTACCACATAGGTAGTAATCCATTAAGTACGGAAGAAGTAATTAGGGACCTGGGGACCCAAGTTGATAGCAATCTCTCATTTGACAGCCACATGGCCAAAGTGGTTAGAAAAACATTTTATATAGCCCACCTAATCATGAAGGGATTCACATCTAGATCAGGGGAGGTCATTGTGCCACTTCACTCATCCCTCATCAGGCCCATAATTGAGTACAATGCCCCTTTTGGGATGTACCTTACCAGACACCTGCAGCAACTGGAAAGACCCCAAAAGTACCTCACCAAGAGGATCAAAGGGCTCAAACAGATGCCATATGCTGCCCGGCTAAAGAAAGTCCAGCTCTACTCAGTGGCATACCGCCTGCTCAGAGGCGATCTGTGCCTGATGTATAAAGCCATGTCCAACCCGGAATTGCTACAACTCAAGTGCTCTAGGTTGCACTGCATCTGAAGTGTTTGTGTGTTTTAGCTGCTTTTCTGTATATATAGACTTTTCTGTTTCTTTTACTAAATAAGCTCTGTAAAGTTGTTTTATTGCATTCCTGCCTGTATTTCTGAGGTTTTTTTGTACTTTTAAAGTTTGTTTTTGCTTAGTTTAATTGGTAGGCTACACAATCAAGTGCGCTATCTGAATTAAAGCATTTACTGTGTTTCTGTACCTAATTTCTGCTACTTTGTAAAAAAAATCCTTGTTTCCCACCTTTACTGAACTAGAATAGTCCAGTCTTCAGGTATTGCTGATCTCTGGGCTGTGTCATAGTTCCTGTGTTGCCCATATCCTTATTTGGATAGGAGGAAGCTTCTTTGTTCAACAGTGAGAGAGGGGATCTCTGAGCAGCCTATCTGTCCCTTGAGGAGTGGTTCCAGCCCAGTGACCTGTAGCTTATGGGCCATTTTGTGTCATAGTTCCTGTGTTGCCCATATCCTTATTTGGATAGGAGGAAGCTTCTTTGTTCACCAGTGAGAGTGGGGAGCTCTGAGCAGCCTATTTGTCCCTTGAGGAGTGGTTCCAGCCCAGTGACCTGTAGCTTATGGGCCGTTTTGGGCCATTTCCTATCTCTTTCTAACCCCCTACTTTAAAGCCAGCTTTAGCGAACTTTTGCGCTTGTAATTTAAAGTTTGTCCTGTTTTTTGCATTTACCTGTTGAGGCTACACACTCAAGTATGCTAGCCTGTGTTACATATTTACTGCATTTTCCTGCTATTTGTTGAAAAAAACAAAAACAAAAAAAACAAAAAAAAAAAAAAAAAATATCCTTGTTTCCCGTCTTTCCTGACCTAGAGTAGTCCAAATACAGGCTTTGCTGTATTCTGGACTTTTGGAAAGTTCCTGTGTTGCCCATTTCCTTTCTTGGATGGAGGGAGGTTTCTTTGTTCACCAGTGGCAGTGGGGAACTTAGAGCAGCCTATCTATCCCTGGAGGAGTGTTCCCAGCACAAGAATCTGGTAGTCTATTGGCCGTTTTGGGCCAATTTTTAGCTCTTTCAAGTCCCCCTGTATAAAACCCACCTTGGCAAGGTTTTTGCGCTTGTTAAAACTCAGCCAAGCTCCTTTTAGTCCGACAGAGTGGTGCTAGCAGCAGAGAGGCCAAAAGAGTGACTGCTAACCTGATAAAAGTGTTTTTTTTCTGCTACTATCTGGGCGACTGTCCGATCTAGCTAAACTGCAAGTATTTCTGCTTCTTGAACTGTTTTAAACTGTTTAAAGTTGTTTTTGCACCTGCAGATTTAAAGTTTGTCCTGTTTGTTGCATTTGCCTGTTGAGGCTACACACTCAAGTGTGCTAGCCTGTGTTACATATTTATTGCATTTTCCTGCTGTTTGTTGCAAAAAAGAAAAAAAAAATATTATCCTTGTGTCCTGTCTTTCCTGACCTAGAGTAGTCAAAATACAGGCTTTGCTGTATTTTGGTCTTTTGGAAAGTTCCTGTGTTGCCCATTTCCTTTGTTGGATTAAGGGAGGCTTCTTTGTTCACCAGTGGCAGTGGGGAGCATAGAGCAGCCTATCTATCCCTGGAGGAGTGTTCCCAGCACAAGAATCTGGTAGTCTATTGGCCATTTTGGGCCAATTTCTAGCTCTTTCAAATCCCCCTGTATAAAATCTGCTTTGGCGAGGTTTTTGCGCTTGTTACTACTCAGCCAAGCTCCTTTTGGTCCGGCAGAGTGGTGCTAGCAGCAGAGAGGCCAAAAGAGCGACTGCTAACCTGATAAAAGTGTTTTTTTTCCGCTACTATCTGGGCGACTGTCTGATCTAGCTAAACTGCAAGTATTTCTGCTTCTTGAACTGTTTTAAACTGTTTAAAGTTGTTTTTGCACCTGCACTTTTAAAGTTTGTCCTGTTTGTTGCATTTACCTGTTGAGGCTACACACTGAAGTGTGCTAGCCTGTGCTAAATATTTATTGCATTTTCCTGCTGTTTGTTGCAAAAAAAAAAAAAAAAAAACAAACAAATAAATTATCCTTGTTTCCTGTCTTTCCTAACCTAGAGTAGTCCAAATACAGGCTTTGCTGTATTCTGGACTTTTGGAAAGTTCCTGTGTTGCCATTTCCTTTCTTGGATTAAGGGAGGCTTCTTTGTTCACCAGTGGCAGTGGGGAGCATAGAGCAGCCTATCTATCCCTGGAGGAGTGTTCCCAGCACAAGAATCTGGTAGTCTATTGGCCATTTTGGGCCAATTTCTAGCTCTTTCAAATCCCCCTGTATAAAACCCACTTTGGCGAGGTTTTTGTGCTTGTTACTACTCAGCCAAGCTCCTCGTGGTCCTGCAGAGTGGTGCTAGCAGCAGAGAGGCTAAAAGAGCGACTGCTAACCTGATAAGTGATTTTTCCTGCTACTACCTGGGCGACTGTCCGATCTAGCTAAACTGCAAATATTTCTGCATCTTGAACTGTTTTAAACTGTCTAAAGTTGTTTTTGCACCTGCACTTTTAAAGTTTGTCCTGTTTGTTGTGTTTACTTGTTGAGGCTACACACTCAAGTGTGCTAGCCTGTGTTACATATTTGTTGCAATTTCCAGCTGTTTGTTGCAAAAAAGAAAAAAAAAAGTTATCCTTTTTTCCCATCTTTCCTGACCTAGAGTAGTCCAAATACAGGCTTTGCTGTATTCTGGACTTTTGGAAAGTTCCTGTGTTGCCATTTTCTTTCTTGGATAGAGGGAGGCTTCTTTGTTCACCAGTGGCAGTGTGGAGCTTGGAGCAGCCTATCTGTCCCTGGAGAAGTGTTCCCAGTGCAGGAATCTGGTAGTCTGTTGGCTGTTTTGGGCCAATTTCTAGCTCTTTCAAGTCCGCCTGTATAAAACCTGCTGTAGCGCGGCTTTGCATGATTTTGTGCATAGCGCGGCATTGAGCAGCGCCGCTTATTTGGGTTTGAGCCTTGGAACTGATCTAGTTCTCATAATAAACACCCTATTCCTATGCTAAAGCCTAGCACTTGCTCACTAAAGCAATTATGTAAGTCAGCACTAAAAAATTAAAAGCACTACACCCTCACAAACTCCCCTTGAGTAACTTGTTCCCCATTGGCCCTTTTTTCAATTATAAAGGAATTCCCAATACTATTCTAGCATGTCCAAAGGTCAGCTGCCAATCTCCTCTCTGGTCCAGCAGGTGAACCTGGGAATCTTGAGGCAATGTTACAACTGCCTAATGTACACAGACAACCCTCTCCTCCTCCCAACAAATTCCAACACATGTGAGAGATGCAACCATATAGCCAAACTGGAGGCTAAGCTCTCTCAACTCAGTACCGGTGTAACCCGTCAGGAGGAGAAAGAAACCACACTCACTACAATTCCAGTCTCACATAGACCTACCACGACAGCAAACCAAACACATAAACACACAAAAACATACTTGGAGGCTCTAAATAAAAATCTGCCTAAGCAACAAAACACGTGCAACACATAGCTCACAAAGCCAGTGTGCCGAACAGTCACAGCGCTTAAGGCTAAATAACACACCTGATACACTTGTAATAGGTGACTCTATCATCAGGCACACTGACGTCCCGCTTACCAGGCTGAACAAGGAGAAGGTCATGGTGAGCTGCCTATCGGGCGCTAGGATCCGCCACAAAACACAAGCACTCAGGTCACTCCAAGGCAAGTACAAATATGACTCAGTCATTGTCCATGCTGGTGTGAATGACCTGAGATGTACCTCCCATGACTACATGAAAAGAGACATAGAGGAGCTCTCTGAGCATGTAGCCCAGGCCGGTATGACCCTGACCTTGAGTGGCATCTTACCCTCACCAAGAATGATGCCACAGTATGAAGACAAGATTATTAATTTCAACAATTGGCTTAAGTATTGGTGTCATTCAAAGGGGATCCAATGCCTGTCAGCCTGGGATGACATGCTCGACAAGCCACGATGCTTCGCTAGGGATGGCTTGCACCTGTCACCCCTGGGCTTTCAGATATTGGCAAAGGCTCTTGCTACCCCCATAGTGCCTTTTTTATGCAAGGCTCAAAAGACAAACCCACCTCCATAGGTATCACAAGGGATAAGAAACTAAGAGTAATGCTACTCAACGCCAGAAGTCTAAACCTCAAGATGCATGCACTCGAAACTCTCCTTAGCATGGAGAACATCGATATCTGTGCAGTAACTGAAACCTGGTTCAAGGCTCTTCAAAGCACCCCAGCACTACCAGGTTATACCTCATACCATGCTTTTCGGCCCCAAAACTAGGACTGAACCACAAAAGGAGGGGGAGTATCAATATTTGTCAAAGATACCCACACCTCCGGGTTGGTGGCACAGCACGAAGCATCAGAGACTATCCATGTGCAACTAACAGTGGGTAAAACTGCCTTCCAGTTTATAGCCTGCTACAGACCACCCTCCCAAACCCAGGAACCCCACTCGGCCTTCCTGAGAACACTGGAAAATATGAAGGTCTCTCCAAACACCATTATATTGGGTGACTTCAACTACCCAACCATAGACTGGGAGCATTACTCTAGCTCCAACACCCTAGCCCAAAGGTTCCTAGAATTTATAAACTCAAATGCTATGGGACAACTTGTTACCACTCCCACAAAAAGGGAAAACATACTGGACCTGATCATCACCAACATGGGGACTCTATGCTCCAGACCAGAAGTGTATCCCTCACTGGTAAGATCAGACCATAAACTAATCTCACTGGATATTCACATCCCGACCCCACCCCATGCTGAGAAAACCACAGTGAAAAACTTCTCTAAAGCAAATTTCACACTCCTCAAAACCGAGGTGGAATCCTTAAAAGCCCCCGGGCCTGTGGCTAATACGGCCCAGACCACAAAATCCTTTATAAACGCATTCTATGAACACCTTCAGGAATGTATGGATCATGCAATCCCAAATAAAACCAAGACCCAATCCTCCAAAGGCAGACGTCCTGTCTGGTGGACCCCAGCCATAAACAAACTATACAATAGAAGGAGGAAGCTACTACATGTCAGAGCAAAATCCCAAAAAGGGAAGGCATCTCTGATCAGTATTAGCAAAACACTACGGGCACTCATAAAATCGTCTAAGGCCAGCTTTGAGAGAAAAATTGCACAGGACACTAAGGATAATCACAAGGCTTTCTTTAGTTATGTTAGGAACCTGGGTGCGAATTCCCAAATATGCTCAGAATTAGTCCAAAATGACAAAAAATACACCGAACCCACAGACATTGCCAACATCCTAGCTGACAGGTTCAGTGCAAACTTCTCACCCCCTCCCCACCAAAAGGGCTAATATCTATCCCAGCAGAGTGCTGCCCCCCTGACATCTCAGATGCTCAGGTAAGAGCTGCCCTCTCCAAAGCAAGAAACACAGCATCAATGGGACCAGACGGTGTCCCGGGCTGCGTCCTACATGAACTCCAAGAAGAGCTAAACCCAAACCTAAAACTACTGTTCAATCTCAGCCTTACTACAGGATATGTACCCAAAGAGTGGCGTACAGCAACAGTGGTCCCTTTCCACAAAGGTGGCGCCTCAACGGATCCTGGAAACTATCACCCCATAAGTCTCACTAGCTTGGTCTGCAAAGCTATGGAAAGGATCATCATGGACCTTATAAATAAAGATATTGGGGACCTACAGACACTGGATCCTACCCAGTTCGGCTTTGTTAAGGGGTGATCCTGCCTCTTAAACCTGGTCAATTTCTTTGAAACAGTCACCAAGGCCATTGACAAATGGAAGGTGGTCCACACAGCCTACCTGGACCTCGCAAAAGCCTTCGATACAATACCCCACTCGGGCATTATAGATAAGCTCACCAGCTTAAATATAAACCCCTATGTCACTAGATGGGTTGCAAACTGGCTCAAGGACAGAACCTACATGGTTAGAATAGCTGGAGCCATGTCAGACTCCAAACCAGTTACAAGTGGCGTCCCACAAGGCTCAGTCTTGGGACCTCTCTTCTTCAGTATATATTTCTCGGAGGTACAGGCCAACATGGAAGGACTGTGGCTGACCAAGTTCGCAGATGACTGCAAACTGGGTGCCATAATAGACTCTCCAGCTGACACAAGCATCCTCCAAAAGGGCCTCATAGAAACAGACAACTGGTGCCAGAGCCATGGCCTCAAGCTAAACGCCAAAAAGTGTATAGTCATCCCCTTTGGCAAAAACAAAGTGCCCACAAATTGCCACATAGGTGGTAATCCATTAAGTACAGAAGAAGTAATTAGGGACCTGGGGACCCAAGTTGATAGCAATCTCTCATTTGACAACCATGTGGCCAAAGTGGTTAGAAAAACATTTTATATAGCCCACCTAATCATGAAGGGATTCACATCTAGATCAGGGAAGGTCATCGTGCCTCTTTACTCATCCATCATCAGGCCCATACTTGAGTACAATGTCCCTTTTGGGATGTACCTTACCAGACACCTGCAGCAACTGGAAAGACCCCAAAAGTACCTCACCAAGAGGATCAAGGGGCTCAAACAGATGCCGTATGCTGCCCAGTTAAAGAAACTCCAGCTCTACTCAGTGGCATACTGCCTGCTCAGAAGCGATCTGTGCCTGATGTATAAAGCCATGTCCAACCTGGAATTAATGGACATGCTGCACCTCAGAAAGTCCAAATCCCATCGAGCTACGCGCTCGAGGGACTTAAACCTCAGCACTGAAATAAATAGGACATGCTGGAGGGACAGATTCATAACCCAGAGGCTCCCTTCACTCTGGAATAAAATCCCAGTCCAGGTTAGACAGAGTCCCTCATTGACTCTCTTCGAGAGGAATCTTGATGAGTGGATGGGAGATCGTAGGTTTACCCTGGGTATCACTTCTGTGTCACTGTTAGACAGAGGCACAGTATACTAACCTCGAAAAAGGCCATAGCAAAATTAATTTAAAATGGGTGGCGAAAGCCATACACACTCTGGCTAGGCTTATAAATGCCCTAGGGCAGATAGCCTAGTATGAACCTATGAACCTATGAACCTAATTAATGGACATGCTGCACCTCAGAAAATCCAAATCCCATTGAGCTACGTGCTCGAGAGACTTGAACCTCAGCACTGAAATAAATAGGACATGCTGGAGGGACAGATTCATAACCCAGAGGCGCCCTTTACTCTGGAATAAAATCCCAGTCCAGGTTAGGCAGAGTCCCACATTGACCCTCTTCAAGAGGAATCTTGATGAGTGGATCGGAGATCATAGGTTTACCCCGGGTATCACTTCTGTGTCACTGTTAGACAGAGGCACAGTATACTAACCTCGAAAAAGGGCATAGCAAAATTATTTTAAAATGGGTGGCGAAAGCCAAACACACTCTGGCTAGGCTTATAAATGCCCTAGGGCAGATAGCTTAGTATGAACCTATGAACCTATGAACCTATGAATCTACTAAAATTCACTACAGCAAGTTTCACTTAGCTTCAGCTGGTAATGCAGATGTTTGTAGCCAAGCAAGTCTCTCAGGAGTTGCTCAGTTGATACAGGTGACATTCAGGCATACCAAAATCAGAACTGATTGTCCCAGGAGAAACACCAGTCCAAGGAACCCAACAGGTAATGTGGACATCCAGGAAGATAAAGAACTAGGGGGATGGAGGGAGGGAGTGTATACTGCAGCAGTAAAGGCAAAGACATCTACCGTTATGCTAAGATTTTATGCAACTGTAGTTTGTCCTTACATTCAGTGCTGCAGTATTCTTAACTATATGAGAGTGTGCCAAAGCTCAAGAGGAAACATGGGAGGTGGAAGGGCAGAAGAGTCCCATAAAAAAAACATGAAGAACTGAACTAGCAAAACCAGCCCTAGCTCTAGAGATGCAGCACTGGGCCTCAGGACACCCCTGGGTGGGTGGTATTTCCACAATAACACACACCCTGTTGGGGACTATTGCTTGTTTAAATAACTGACCTGTTGAATGTAATGTATTAGAACAAGAACACTAATCCATCTACCTGCTTAACTAAATAAACTACTGGAAACTTCCAACATGGTGTCTTTATTCCTCCCACAGAGAGGGTATCAGAGAGAGAGAGGGAGAAAGAGAGAGAGAGTATCCTAGATATGTTAGCTAAAGTGATTTTATCTGGACTAATCCTTTGTACTCTGTTTCTTGTTAGCCCTGTCACCCTCTGGGTTGCAGGTGGGATACCAGACTTCACTCAAGCCCTCTGGATTACCTTTGTTTTATATTAGCAAAAAAGTGACATATACAAATATGAGTTTATGTCTTCCCATTAACAACTGGGTGTGAGGTAGATACTGTCTTAAAATGGACTTTGCAAACAGATAGAGCCAGTCTTCATGTCCTGGTCAGTTAAGGTACTTGTACAATACTATGATCAGAAGGTGCCTTTTACACATAGCATACACCTGGATCACTACTGGGTGCTGATACCAATAATTATGCAGTGAGCAGCTTATATATAGGGTAATTTTATGCACATACTTTCTCAAAACAGAGTAGTGAACAAAGCACGAGGATAGAAGGGATGCACTATGAATGCACAAGGGTAGATGCAATCCATGGATGTCTCTAGAGCATAGTGATGAAGACATATACAGCCATAGCAATTAATGTGCTTTGTACACATAAGAGCATGTTTTGTCCAATGGTATCGTCACAATTGCTGTTCTGATTTATACTGCAGTATTTAAAATGCAGTAACTTACTGTATGCAGTAACCAGTAAGCATTTATATTCTGGCTCATTGTTGTAGTTGCCATGCCTTATCTTGAGCTGCTATTTCCTTTATAGTAAAACCCACAGGTGTACATAAATATCTTCATAGTGTAAATGACTCAGTCATTTTTCAGAGTGCATGTGTAGATCCAGTTCCAATAACACGTATTAGAGCATTTGTTTGGAATGTCATATATGACTGCAAGTGTTAATCAGGAGAGTTATTTTGGTCCTCTTCTAGGAAGTGTTGTATCCCTTTATGTTGCAAAAGTGTTACACTGCATCATCTGTGTCAGCACTATTGCTTACGCATGTGATAGCAGTGTCATCCTTCCTTTCCACTACAAGCACCTGAGTCTCAGGGGCTTAGAGTCCCCTGTCTTGCAGCCACAGACTCGAGTGTTATGTAGCTCACACAAGCTGCCACTTGCACTCAAACTCAAATCCATGTTCAGACTAGGTGCAGAAGCTGTTTGGCGGGAATAGAGCGGCCATACCCTGCCTAAACACATATTTGAGTTCAAGCATAGTAAGTTTGTTTGCCATGGTGTTGGAGTCCTAGGGGGATTGGGGGTGTAGCTTAGGTTCTCAGGCAATGATCAGTTGGGGAATTTCAACAGAGGGAGTGGAGGCAGTTTTTGGGTTAGGGAATGGGAGAAAAGTATGGGGACTTAGCTTTAGGGAACAGGATGAGATTTGTAGGTTTATAAAGTGTTTGTGGGGTTTTAGGTTTAGGGATGATCTGGGAATTTAAAATTGGGGACCTGTATGGGAGATTTATAGTTTGGGTCAGAGAGGAAGGATACAAGTTAGTGTTAAGGATTAGGTGGGAGCTTTAGGATTAGAGTTAAGACTCTGGTAGGGCTATGCAGCTTAGTAGGGTTGTGAGGTAGGAGGGATGGGAAATTACATAGGACCAGGTTTGTGGAAATTAAGACACTTGCCATTCAGAGTAAGTGGCAATGACCAAGTGTGTCGCGAGCTAGCAGCATGCAGTTGTATAGATCCTCAACCATCAGGTGTAAGCTGTAGAATAACAGAAATCTTCCTGAGACAGACTCTCAGTACATTGACAAGCAATGTTTCTTCCTCCAGAAGCATTTTGCTCCTTTTAAAGATGGTTATTGCTTCTGTCGAACATGTGGAAACATGTCCTGTAGGTATCACACTCTTACACCTTATCAAATCCAATCATTTTTTACATTTTAGTCCACACCCAAAGAAGTTTCACATAGAATATTTGGCCCTTAATGCATAATTATTGGCCCTACATTTAATCACTGTACATTTTAATCAAGCCAGTAATATTGTTGATAATAATATTCTTGTATGCACAATCTCTATTATTCTCAAATACATGCGGTAACGATACAGAGGAAGAATTTATCTGCAATAAATTGTACTAAAGGTTACATAAATATCGTACCATTCATAGCTTTGAAAGTGTGTGATTTATTTTATTTTTTTTATATTTCAGTGTGAACCTTCTAGCAAATGCATGCCCAAGGAAAATAGTTTTTACATATCATTAACTTATTTGTGATCCATAGTAATGCCTCTGTACACATTTTCATACGCATTTCACCACTTTTGACATTCAAACATTTTGCAGTATTAGTTATATAAATTTTATTTCACTACTTTTCATCCCAAGTTTAAATGCCTAGGCCTAACCACTTTATATGCTGCTTGAGAGGTTTATAATGCTAAACACCACCTGAGTCACATAAAATTTAAATTCATCTTTAGATAAGGAAGCATTCATTCACTAATACTGAAATCTTGCTTATTGGCTTGATTATATGATCCTTAGGTAATGTGTTTATCCTCTGATGGGGGTTGAATAGTTAGGACTATTGGAATTATCTGGCATCATCCAAGGGGAGAATGTGAGGGAAGGTGCTGACTTCAAAAGTGTAGAGGCCACTAGAGTGCCAATTATGGCAATCATAGCTACCTCCAAACATATATTCTGTACGCTAGCATATGTAACTCATTCATCACCCAGGCTCTCAAAACCTGTGTTTCTAGTGTTTTAATGTTTGCTTCTGCTATGACCTCTAACCACAGAAAACTCCAGTAGGATATGCTGGCTAAGACTTAGAATATTCCAGTACCATTTCCACATGGCCTCTACAATGTGATAGTGACCAGAATACTACCAGCTGTGATTGCCAATGAATATTCATCACTTTGCTAAGGTTGCATAGTAAGTTTAGGGAATGGGCATCCATTCTGAACCAGTCTTGTTGTCCTGGTCAGTTAAGGCACTTGTACAATAATGCGCTCAGAACGTGCCCTTTGCACATAACATACACTTGGACTACTACTGGGTGCTGATAGCAATAATTATGGCCATAAGTAACTGACTTCAATCTATTTATTCTGGTCTGTATGTAGTTATACTAACATTCCTATCATTTTTTGTTGCATCAGGCCATGTGTTAATACATGCCACAAGTTCTTCTTGAATTGTGTTATATGACTTATGTTTCTCTGTGTGACACAAGCCATCCATTCACATATAGCTACAAAATACTTTTGCACAAATCTGCACAAAATACCTTACTCCTGCGTTCACTCCTGAGTGCAGCAGTTGCTGTTGTTGAACTGTGAAGCCTTATAGGTATAGAGCAACAATGCACAAGACTAACACACTGCATGATATGTCTCTGGATATCATGAGAAGTGTGTACTAAATTATTGTAATGCATGTCTGAAAGGTATAAAGGCAGTCATTCTATCAGCATGTACTATAACATTTGACAGTGCTTTATTTTAAATACATTAGTGTAAATACCATTTTGGCAAAAAGATGATCACACATAATATCCCCCATGTACCTATTTGCTTCAAGGTATAGATATCTACTTCTTACAACTTTTCTTTTGTATATTTGCTGCCATCTTCCTTATTATTTTAGTACTATTCCTATGCAAGATAGTTTCCATCTCAAGACCATCAAATGTGCAAAGATTTCTGGGCGTAAGCTACATTTATTCAGTGTATCTCCACAGGAACCACTTGCACATATTCCATATAGACACATACCTGTGCGTAGTAGATCTTATTTGCCTTTGCATCTAGCCTCTCATGGTCTCTGTATGGACGACTGTTAAATTTTCATTCCTTAAAAGCATATAAGAGTTATTTTGTTAATCAACAAAATTCTCAAGATGAATTGATGTGATAATATTTCTGTCTTTCTGTGCTTTTTGCAATGTTGTAATAAATAGACATATCACTTAATACTTATGTAGCTGAGCTTTAGCTAAATTTTCCTCACAAAGAACAACTGAAACATCACCTTTGCAGGATGAAAGGACATACACAGCATTTCTAAAGACCACATTATTTAAGCGAACTTACACATTTTGTCTTCAGGTAATTTTCTTTTGAAATAAAGCAGTTATCTAACTGTATGTGTTAGCACTGATGGCAGTGGCTGTTCTCAAAAAAATAGTAGCATGGTCACCCATGGACTCATGAAAACCGATGAGCAATCATTCCTTGTTTTAAATAATATTGCAGGATCTTGGTTCCTGATATACCTATGACAGCTGTATTTTTAAATTACAACAGTCTTCTCTCTGTCTCTCTATGTCACTCTCGTTCTCTTTTTTTCAGAATTGTAGTTGAGGTATACAATGGAACAGTGCAAACAAAGCCTAATGTAGACATTGTGTCATGTGACATGAGAGTATCATGTGATTTTTAAAAAATATATATATTGTGTTTGTTATTTGATGTGACTAGGTCTGATGAAGTTCTTTAAAATTGGGAATGAAAGCACTTATCTGTTTGTACCAGCTATCGTTATTGCCTATTAAAGTTGTAATTTTAGTGTGAAGTTGTTTTGGTTTTTGTTTTTTTTTTTAGTACCATTTGAGTATTTAGCCTTTTTGTTTATTTACTAATGTAATTTAGATAATTGTTGCTTTAAACTTTAATGTGAGGTTTTATTGCAAAAGATTATTT
The DNA here is from genome assembly GCF_019279795.1 of Protopterus annectens. Taxonomy (NCBI): domain Eukaryota; kingdom Metazoa; phylum Chordata; order Ceratodontiformes; family Protopteridae; genus Protopterus; species Protopterus annectens. The sequence goes on from NC_056737.1 coordinate 1,277,032,678, forward strand.
TTCTCACATCAATAGAATCCATGCAATTCTGATGACAGGTTATATAATATAATGAATATGGAGAACAGAAATGCTTACAACAAAATAAAATGCTAGTTATTCAGTCATTACTATGCTTTTATATCTCTGAAAGTGTGGTTCATGTTATCTGCTACTAAAAAACAAATCCTTGGACATGCTAACTGCTTTAAATAGTGTGTAGTCTAAAATATGTCACACTCAATATAAGAAAATGAAAAATAAACTCAAATAAGTATTATTATAATCAAGAAATAAATGCTGATTTATGCAGCATGTGATATCCATGTGTTATTTTGATGAATGACAGATGCCTGAGTGTGGCTAACACAATGCTTTGGCTACACATGCCTGCTTTCAATTTTAAAAGACAAGATGACAGAGTCTACAAATGTGCAGTTAAGGTTTTACTAAGCACCATCTGTCAGCAATACACAGTAACTGTGAAAAATACCGATAAAAATGTGTAAAACATGCCATCCAGTGAAACTCCTACTGAACTGTTACTGTGGCACCATAGAATCAATTTGGCAGGGACTATGCTAAACATAACAACTCAGAGTAGCCATATGGAAGATGTCATTTGTCACAACCATATTTAGATAGAAAGTTAACTTTCTGATGAGAAAAAAGGAAGTCTCACTTGCACACATGCTTAATCTGATGAAAAGCACAATCTCTGGTCACTTTTGCTAGTAAAGAAAACAAAATATAAGTTTTTTTTTTTAATTCAAATGTAAGGCAAAGTGTTCCCAAGGCTAGCAAAGTTAATTACAGTATATGGCACTAGGAAATCTAGGCTCATTCATAAGCTACATTCTCCATCATGTTCTATGAAATGTTTTAGCACTCAGTGTTATAGGATACTCAGAAATAGTCTATTTAAATTAAGTAAAGGAAAGGTCACATGTATGGCAGACTAAGGTGGGAAATATTAATGTTAACTTTGTTGCTTTGAATAAGTCTTTAACAAAGACCTGAAACTCTTTATGGTTGCTTTTGGTAGACAGACTTATCTAGCATTACGTCAGTCTGATTATGCTTTCTTGTTTCTTAAAAGCCTCAAAATCCCTTAATATAAGGTTAGGGCAAACTTTTTTTTTTAATAAACTAATCTCTGACACAGACATTTAATGTTCTTTCTTGGCAGAGAAAATACATCTTATTTTGAATACCCACTGCAATTGCCTTATAATGAAGTCATGTGTTTAACATTCCTGTATTTTATATGATATCTGGGCACACAAATACTGTGCCACTATCCAGGACACGCTGAAACTTTTCATTCAATCAAAGGCTACAACATGTTTTCACAGGAATCATTTAATAGATAAACAGATGTAAAGTGTATCTGAACTTAACAAATAAGCTATTACACCTGTAAATGGACTTCCCTACATTCCAGTTATTATCTGAGAGAAAAAAAAAAAAAAAACATCGGGAAATGAAAGAACTACTGTTGCCCAAGTCTGAGATGCAGAAAATTAATTTTCTAACAATATTTTGGACATGTTCAACAGAGAAAACATAGCCTACAATTCCAGCAGATTCAGCTGTTTGCACACATTGCAGCCAGTGTTCAAGAATACCAAACATTTCAATGAAATACAGTAGTTCTGATCCCTCTGTAAAAATGTATGAGATGTTTTCTCTACACGCACATGCACACACGTGCACGAGGGCACAAACACACACAACTAACTATGCTCGTCAGCATTTGTAGGGAGTAGCCATTCAAGTTTGAGCTGCATAAGAGGTAAGGAAGGGTCTTCAGGTATATTATTTATACTATAGTTACCTACTAGCCCATCTACAATCACAGACAGAAGCCAGGTAGTAAATGGATGCATATCAGTCACTAGTCCATTATATTATCACTGAAAAGTAACTGAGTAGTGAAGAGGCACGAACTCGTGGCACATGAGTCTAGTTTATCATTTACCATTTGGAGAGTGAGGCCATCATGAATAACAGCAATGACGTTTATGTAAAGGATCTATGTAGGGGAGCTTGATAGCATATGGACATTTTTTAGGAGTATGGCTTTCAGAATAGTTTGAGAACTTGCAATGCTTTAAAATCTGTGACCTACAAAGTACATGTAACTAAAGCTCCAGTGGTCTTGATTCTAATATACATATAGCATTTAAGCTGTGTTATGGTTAGCTTTTCCAATATTTATTTAATGCAACACAAAAAAGGAAGCCAAGTACAAGTAGTGAACTTATTTGTTTACTTACTTATTGATTCATTGCTTCAATATACTTTTGTAATGGTGTTGAACCCGCTGATCAGAGCCCTATTTGACGATTAGTCCCTAAAGAGGAATACTATGATTTACATGATATATTAAAGCATTGTAAAAGAAATATGAAATTAAATATTAATTCCAATTTTATTGTGTACAAAAGTATTACAAATAATAAACATACTAAAAATACATAGATTGTCATTGTTACCATCAGAATACAAGTAGGAGTATAATGTATGATGCTGACTCAGTAATTAAAAATGAAAGGTATACCACAGTGCAACTGCATTACTGATACTGAATTGTTAGAAACAGAAACTGAAAAGTATCACTCACTGTTTCATAGTTAACAAAGAAGCTTAGGAAGTTACTGGGCAAGCATTCACAAGGACTATAAGAAGCTTAACCCAAAACACCCAAAGGAAAAGATGCTCAGTTCTGAAACCCATTAAGAAGGTGCTTAGTCCTAAATAGCCTTAAAAGTAGCATCCTTAGAAAAAAAGTAATGTTAATGCTCACCTCTGTTTCCAGTGGGGGCCATACAGATAATCTCTGGGATAAATCTGCTGTCAGAAATCCATTTGTCTCTGTTTACTTCCAAAACATCTGTAGTTGAAGAATTGCTCTGCCTGATAGCCATCAGGTTGGTTTCATATACAGTTACGAATGTATATCTCCAGTGACCTTTTTTAACTTGTTGGTGTAGATTTAGTTATTTCATATGGAACTTGCACATGATGCATATTCTACTAAAGTATAACAGTTCAGACAGAGTTGACTTCTTCATACCATTGCAGGCCAAACATAAGCTACCATGAATTCCTATTACCTGATCGAGCATTTAGGTTAGTGAATACCTAAACATCAATCTGGTAATAGTGAAAGCAAGAAACTGCGAACAGCCGATTTAATGCAGGGAAAGAAATATGCGGATTTTGCCCCTTTCCCCACTGTAGAGCAATATCAGGGTTGGTATATTTAGTTAGGGGGTGTGTTTTGTTTGTTTTTTTGCGGCTGAGAGAATTCATTCCCTAACTTAACTTGGCCATTTGCTATTTTAATTTTTTGATATTACCAGGTCGACGTTTAGGTATTCGATAACCTAAATGTGTGATCGGGTAATATAGACGCACTATGACAAAGGAGCTGGTAGGCCACCAAGAGTAATGAAGGCCACTAATGGTAATGATGATCTTATTATTCAAGGAAGCTGAGGGTTTCTAAGAAATCTCTGTGGTCTTTCTGATTGCATAATATGCTTTGTTTAGAACATGTTGAATGGGGCATCATTTTCAGTAACAGGGCTGATAAGGGAAGAGTACTGGACATTTACATAGTTAAATATAGAGGAAATTCCACTGGAAGTCAGTGGAGACATAGAGAAGGATTTCCAAACAATGGTGGGACTACGATGGTTGAATGAGAGTGAGCTTTACGCATACATGCCGCAGTTTCTTACAATAGTGTCAGTCTATAAAGTTATCATTAATGCAATAGGAAATGAGTATAGATTGCTTGTCTAGCAGTATCACACTTTTTAATATTTGATTTTAGACCAAAACATCAAGTCAGGAATAGATTCCACAATGTTGAAAGACTTTTATATATATATATATATATATATATATATATATATATATATATATATATATATATATATATCACCTGTGCCTTGTCCCACTCTTACTCAGTATCTCTGCATCTACTCTAAATGCCTCAAACATCACCCATGCAACTTCCAGTGACACTATCTAAACAACCATGTTGCAAAGTTACTCATTTCAGATAACAGGGCCTGCCCTTTTCCAATCAAACACCACTTTTACCCATATTTTCTTGCAGATTATATCTTAAAAATCTGTAAAACAATTCTAGAAAACCTTGAAAAGAAAAATAACCACAAAGTCTAACTCCATCAACCCCACTCCCCTGAGCATTATAGCTCTACAACTTTCAAACCATTAATACTTATTTTTAATCTACATTTACAAGTAGTATACTCTGTCATTGTTTTAAACTTTCAGTCACAATGCAATTGTCTAAAGCTCTCCATTATTTCCTAGGGACTCCTATCCAGCATCTATAGTCTACTCTCTCACATTTTGAAAAATTCCTGTATAGCCAAATTTATGAATGTATTAATAAATATGTCTTGTTATGTGGTCCACAAAATGTTTTCAGAAATAGCCACAATATAGTAACAGCTATTTAGTTAGAAACACATAGAATCTATACAGTTATGAAGCTGATAGTGAATGGTAGACGTTTGCCTTTTTTAACTTAATGAGGAAAGTGAAGATTGTGGATTCCTCTGTCCCCTATAGGAAAAAATACAGAATATAAAAAAAATATAGATTTGGATAGAGAACTGTTATCTGGTTCCAGAATTACCTTTACCAAAGAATTAAAGACTTAGTGATGTACTCTGGAAGCCTTACAAACAATCTCCACAACGGATCAATACTGTGTCCCATCCAAAAGGTCTAACTATGCCCTAGGTGACACTTTCAATTGGCGGTTTGGGTGTCTGAGGTGCTTGTAGGGAGGAATTGGATTCACATTGTGGGGAAGTGCATTCACTAAAGAAGGTCCCTGAGGGGACGTATTGTCCACAGAAGGGATAAGCCCTCAGATGTTCGGGTGGGGCAAGAAAACAAGGGTAAATCATAATAATCCCCCTCAGTAGCAAAAACAGTTGCTAGCACTGCACCCCAGGACATCCTTAAGGTCAATACTGACCCCAGCTGACTCAAAGGACTCCAGGTAGGAAGGAGGAGCAATTTGACCTGCTGATGGACTGAGGAACTGAGATTGGAGAGATGAATGAAGTAGGGAGGGGGAAAATACTCTGTCATATCCTCTTGTCTCTTTATATAAACTACAAACTTTTTGAGGTTTACCTATTTAGTTTCTTATAGAGAAATTTAATTTTTAGATGCCGCAATATCCAAAGACAGTAGTAGGAAATTAATTTCATGGCTCTATAGGAAAGAATGCAGAAGTAATAATGTTTTGAGCAGAGACAGTATGCATCCTACTTATGTCAATAGGAACATTATAAAGGGTCAAGCCATGTGCATATCTAGATTGGATATGGAGCAAGAACAGTTTGACAAGGACATGGGAACTTTTAGTAATGAATTGTTACAATGGAAGTATAAGAAAGATGAAATAGATGTAGGTTTCAACCAGGTTATGTGAATGAGGGGAGGTAGGGCAAAACCATACATATTTGGTGATGATTATATTCCCTCCCAAAATTACAGGAAAGGACTGATAAATGAGAATCTACCCATCCATTTTGAGTTTGCTGAGAATATTATGAAGGTACATGAAGTAGTTTATAAGACTTGGTTCATTTTACAATCAGATCCTGAGATAGCCAGGATAGTTGGTACTAAATCTAAGTTCTGTTATAAAAATGATGAATCTTAAGAGATTATTGTGTCAACCCAATAATTAAAGGGATGAGATTTATGGTTTAAGTAAATGTGGGCAGTGTAGTGTTTGTGAAGTTTTGAATTTAGAGTGAAAGCAAATTGCAAAACAAGAAATTTAGTTTATTTAGCTGTCTGTTTAGTCTGTCCCTCTTTTTATGTAAGTATGACCACTCGCTCACATATTGAGAGGGCCAGAGAACATCTGACAGCCATTAGGACTAGAATGTCTTAGAGAAGTGCCTTGGCTAAGCATATTGTATGCAAAGGTAAAACACATAATGTTCAATTTAATGTAGTTGAATGTGTTTATCAAGACTTAAGATTGGGGGATATGAAAAATAAGTTAGAATTGAGTAAGTTGAGATGGACAATAGAGTTGCAGGCTGAAAAGTAACCAGGGTTGAATGACAGAACATCAATCAAACCTTATTTAAAAATGTGGCACTTATAATATTTTTACCATTATTATATATTTTATGCATGCATAATAATGATGTTTTTAATAATATTTTATTATACATATGTATTTTGGTTTGTGTGAATATATTAGTATTAGCTGTAGTAGGATATTTGCATGTTTGTGTTGTTATTTTGAGTCTACTCATTTAGTGTAATTATTCAATTAATGAGGGCTTAATTGGGAGTGAAGAGGTACATAAATTAATTAAAGCTAGTTATGAAAATAAAGCTGCCAAAGATTCCAAACACAACCACAAGGCATTCTATAGTTATGTCAAGAATCTAAATGGCAATGCACAGATCTGCCCTGAGCTACAACAGAATGGAATTAAATATACTGATCCCAAGGATATTGCCAATATCCTGACAGATCTATTTAGTGCCAACTTCACCCCCCTCTCATGGTCTAATTAAGCATCTGTGATGTGAAAGCGCTAACCGTATTAAAGCTTTTTGTATTTTATTTTTCCTGCCATGTTTCTTCCTCTTATTCAGTTTTTCTTGAAGAATTTCTACAATACCCAGTGTTTCTAGGTTCTGCCTTCTGCTTAGAGCAGAACAAGTATTAGAAAAAGTGTAAGAATCTCATCCATTAGCAAAACGGGCAGGTGCTGTTCTTCAAATGCTATCACTACCTCATAAGGCTTCTACCAGAATTTCTTTTACAAGTTATCACCAGTATGACTTATACCAAACCTTTTCTATTTCATTGGTTTAGTATAGCCTACTAGGCAGCTTAGTAATGTGAGTATTAATTGAAGAATGTGAAAGATTCATTTAAAGAGGTTAATAATGTTCCTACCACTGGCGTTTGTAAGCTGTTGAGAACAGTTCATGCCCTTCTTGTATCCAGTGTGTTTACTTTCTATGTGAACTTGAACTTAATAGCACTTTTTTTTCTTCAGGATATAACATTACCAACCACTTTGCTATGTGTGCATTGAGGTGACTACCACAGGGTCTGCCTTCCATGCTTATTCAATGTGTAAACAGATCCCACACATATTTTTATGATTTCAAATCTCTTGTTCCAATTGCCAATTTTTTATTTTATAAAAACAAACTCTCATTCTCCATTGCCAAACATCATTTTATAAAACTGCCCCTCCAAAAAGGAAAATAAATAAATAAAAATAAAAAATATATAAAAAAACACTTATCTGTTATCACTGGTCTGTTATGTTTAGCATGTTCTCCCCATTTTCCTGTGGGCTCTTCTCACCTACAAAAAAATGCTGGGTGATTCCACATCAAACTTACTCAAAATGGAGAACAGTCATGTAAAGCAGCACAGAACTCTCAGTGGAATAGTTTGTGTAGATCACCTGATTTAATCACCAGCTGTGGTAAATAGCATCTCCTAGATAGTGGAACATGGATCACAGACTGTATGCAATGATAGGGTTAACCACTTGATGATGTAAATATTGACTCTGGTTGATTTGGTCACAAAGACTGATGTCACCAAAAAAGTGATGAATCTTTGCCAGTGAAAAGTGGATTGAGGTCCATGCCTATTCTGATCTATGGCAGGGACTCTAGCTAAGTATTACAGGGTTCTGTGTGCCCAACATAAAGCCCAACACGATTGGGCCATAAAGCTACTTATAAGATACTGTCTAGTTGCTTAGACTGAAACCTGGACTTAAAACCAATCAACCTGTGAGAAAATAAACTGAGAATTGCTACACTGCATGTAAGGTCACTGACAGGGTGCATGTTGGAAGTGGATGACATGATGGTAAGAAGGCAACTTGACAACCTGTTCATCTAATTCAAAGCTGCCTGAATTGGGGTCTAGCATCTAATATTCAGGGACGGTTGAAATGTTGCTGGAACAATGGTGATGCAAAATCTTCTCAAGACTATGATGGATGTCAACAGAAGTAGTGATACACTCATGGGAATCAGACTCCATTATAAAGATGGGAGTGCAAGAAAAAGTGGGAGAGTAAAAAATATAAATCAAGAAGGAATACTGATTGGCTAAGAAAGAGCCTAAGAGCAGTAACAAAACCAAAAACCAAGACATCAGAGGCCCTCTACTAGCTTCTAGAAAGCGACTCAGCAGATCATTCAAAGAAACATTATCAGGTTGCAAGGCAAAGGTAGCACCTTTTATAACAATCTGCACATCAGTCTAAAGGACATCAAAAGCAGACAGAAGTAGTACTTTCAGCAGAAGAGCTCTCCCAAGAATAAGTAAGAACAGCACTAAGGAAAATGAAGTAAGGGAAGGCAGCAGGTTCAAATATTGTTACTGTTGATATAATCAAATTGTTGGGGGTAAGTTTGGGGATCAATGGCTCATTAGGGTACTCATAGCAGTATGGAGAGGGAGGTGCATCTCAGATAACTAGATAATAAGCATCTTAGTGTCAATGTACAAGAATGAAGGGCTATTCACAACTGTGGGCAGTACAGATGTATCAAACTCTTCTCACACTGTACAAAGGCACTGGAGAGGGTGATTTATAAATGAATATACACAGGAGTAGAAAACAAGATGGGAGATGAACAGTTTGGATTCAAGATCAGAATGCAGCACAACTGAACTGATGTCTGCAGTAAAACATAGTGGAGAAGATGCCAGAGAAGAAGAGATCAACTGGGCATTCCTAGACTTGGAGAAAGCATATGACAAAGTGTCAAGAAATCTAATTTGGTTAGTCCTTCTGTAGTTTGAATTACTAAAAAGATTTGCAGAATTAGTACTGGCTATGTACAAGGACCAATGACACAATTCAAATTAGAGTTTAGACAAGTCGATAGGTTACTATTGGCATCATGGTTCAGCACTTAACCCATTGCTTTTCAGAGTTGCATCAGAGATCAGTGCTTAGCCCATTGCTTTTCATACTGGTGAGGGGCTACATTAATGAACAGGCTGGAGGAGACAGATCAACACAGATGTTGTACACAGTTGAAGTGGCATTACAAGCAGACTCTCAACAATAACTTCAACAAATGATAGGAAAATGGAATGGAAAACTGAAGGCATATGGGATGAAATGAAGTACAAACGACACAGTTGTCATGGCAGTAAATTGTGGAACTCAAAAGAAGTTGGATGTTGAGACAGAAAGGAAAAAAGGAACAGGTTAACAGTTTCATGTATTTTAAAGTGGTGACTGAGGAAAAGGGGGCTCTGAATGAAAAGGCCAAATGTATAATCAGGGATACTAGATCCAAATGGCACAGAGTATCAGACATCATGTGAGACAGAAGAATGCCAAAAAAGCTGAAAATTAAGGTGCACAAAACAGTGGTGCATCCCAGTACTTCTTTATGGTACAAAAACCTTTGTCATGAAGGCAGAGCAGCTGGAGAAGATAGAGGAGTTGGAGGTGAAGTGCCGAAGATGAATGGTAGGATGCACACTGTAGGACAGATGATGAAACTATAACATCAGAGCAGAGAACACAGTAGCTCCAATTGCAGAGTAAGTCAAACAGAAGAGATTACAGTGGATCAGGCATATGAGCAGGAAAACAGAAGAGGATTTAGTGAAGATGTCTAGAGAGAAACAGGATGTAGGAACGAGAAATTTAGAACATCCAGCAAAGATGGATGGATTGCATGAAAGAAGACTGTGGTGGTCAGACATGACTGCTGAAGAAGGTAGGAGAGTGGCATTGAACCAAGACAGGTGGTGATAGTTGATGCAATACCCCAATCCAAAGTGTAAAACATGAAAAAAGGGGTTGATGACTGATGATTATGAAAGTGACTGCAGGCAGACCTTTGTTACCTTGACTGCATAACATTACCACCCCATCTGGACTTTCTCTTTTAGCTGTCCTCAGTACCCCATAATGGGAATCATCAAGTACCCATCATTTCTTAAATAATTTTTGTTTCTGTTTAATCAATGACCCACCAAGTCCATAGTAGAAGACACAAGCAAAAGTCAACATAAAGTGGAATAAATTTGATTTAGTAATAAAAACAATAAAAAAGAAGTTAAGCGCTTTTGTCCATACTTTGACTTGGACTTCATCAGAACTTCCATTAATTGAAACCACCGATAATTTATACTCTTGTTGTATGCTCATGTGACTCACAATTACCAATCACATCTAACTTATTAATGGCAAGTAATCTCAACATAAATCATTCACTGACCAATGAAAATAAAAACAAATAAAAATGAAAATAAACAGCAATCCATGTTTCACAAACATAAAAGATGAAAGATCAAAATCCATACATATTATGAATAAAACCAATAAAAATATATAATCTAGTTTACAGCTTAGCTGCCTGCAACTTTAGTAAACTACGAAGGAAAACAGCATCATTGGTATCAGGAAATGTGCAAGCATTCAATCTAATATTTCATACTAACTCCCTATATTCCAGTCTATGTTCCCAAGGCCCCCCTCTAGGGTTAAAGAAGACCTGTTTCAAAAAAATAAATAAATAAAACGTCCTGTTATACATACAATTTACCTTGTGCTTATAAAATGCACTGTTCACATTTGAATTACTAATGTCATAAAAGTGTCCGTATATTCTCTTCTTTAAAGCTTGATCAGTTTTGCCTACATAGTAACCATGGCAATAGTTGCAAAATGTAATACAGACCACACCTTTGGTATTACAATGACAGATATAATCCAATTTGGACTCAAAACTACAGGAACTTAAGTTAATGGAATATCTTTCATGAATATATTTACAATAATCACAAGGCCCACATCTCTTCATACCACTACCTGTGTTATTAGGCTTGTGTTTGTCCATTTTCACACTCCCCATCTCAAGGATCTCCTTGATGTTGGGGTGTCTTTTGTACTCAGACTGTGGCCAGCTTCCTAGCATCTTGTTTGTAGTGTTATCATAGTCGATAACATTCCATTATTCATTATTATTTGCTTGATAGTATTGCTTTCACACCCAAATGACCATAGCCTGTTCATAATTTTCACTCAGCTCTCCCTCCTGTGTTTTATCAGCACACTGTATCCTTCTAATCATGTTAAGTACTTCCTCTTTGATTTCTAGCAACACTTGTTATGGGTAATCCCTATTAATAAATAAATTACTCAATGTATCAATTTCATTAATAAGTTGTTCCTCTTCAGATACTATTATTGCTATCTGGAAAATGTAGCAAGTGGGACAAAGGCACAGAAATAGGGACATTTTCTTAAATATTGCTCTTACAAACTTTCTGGAAAATGTAGCAAGTTGGTGAGGGGGGAATTTGAATATTCTAAAGGTTGGCCATACCCGCTTCCCAAATTAAAAACTAAGACTAAAAATATCAATTCTAATACTGTACAGGTTTTAGGTTCTGATTTGAACTCTAGTTAGAATCTTGGTGGACATAATGTTCATAGTAGCAGGACTAGATCTGGAGTCCTACTATCAAACCTCTCAACCACTTAGAGCAACAAATGTGGACAAAGCCATAAATAAAAGTGGGACAAAGGCACAGAAATAGGGACATTTTTTAAATATTGCTCTTACAAACTTAGAAAACAGCAGGCTTTGCATTAGCATGAATTTTCTGAAGTGTATGAAGTCTGAAATTCAAATGTCTGTCATTATTTTCTAACTTCAACCTTTAATGATTCAACAGAAAACCACAATTTTATGAAAAATGAACCAAAAATATGGCAAAAATCTGGACATTCGGCAAAAATCTGTACAGTTGAGAGGTATGCCTACTGTACCATCTGTACATTTTGTTCTTTCTATATATTTGGCATTGTGCACAGGTCATGACTTAAAAATGTCCTTTAATCAGCTCGCCCATTTGGTTAACAAACAGAGAATAAAATAAAATACATAAAATAAAAGTCCTTGGCTAGGATTCAGAAATGGCTACCATGAGCAATGAGCCTTAACACCAGAGGAAACTCATTTTCAGAGGAAACTCAGTTTCTGACACCCTTTCCAATTCATAGACAGACCCGTCACAATGATTCTACATAGTTGATTGCATCACTGAGGTGGCCATTTCCAAAGCCATACTAAATGCTAATGAGATATTCTAGGGAGTTGCCTATGCTCATTAGCCATGTTTTCTCTACTGGAAATGCCATCAGAAAGGGATTATGGACACAAAAAATTTAGTTAATCATTAAGGTACATAAATTAACATGGCCAACCTTATCAAAATACCATTAGCAGGCTGGAGTTCCGCTGTGGTGACCCCTAACTGGGAAACGCTGAAAGACACAACAACAATACTATCAAAATACCATATTCCCCCATTATTTGCAGTGAGAGAGACCATGAGCAGATAAGTATTGGGGAGTTTAGTAGAGATGTAGTGATGGTGGAGTGTATGAATATGTGTATGTGTGTGGCAGCATGTGTGCTTGTCTGGAGGGGGATGAGTGGTGTCTGGGTGTGGGTGGGAGTGTCTGTGCGTGTGTGTGCGTGTGTGTGTGTGTGTGTGTGTGTGTGTGTGTGTGTGTGTGTGTGTGTGTGTGTGTGTGTGTGTGTGTGTGTATGATTGGGAGAGTGTGTCTCTATGTGTATGTGCAAAAGACGGGGGGGGGGTCATGCGTAGTGTGTATCTGTGTGTGTCTGTGTGAGAATGTCTGTTAGTGTATGTGTTTCTCTGTATGAATGTCTGCATGAATATGGGAGATTGAATGGACGGGTGCCTGTGCCAAACTGATGCATGGGCCACCAGTAGTAATTACCACTGAAAAGTGTTGTTTATTACTGGTGCTAACTACACCCAATTCAGAATCATATAAATTAGCCAATAATGAGGTCTTTCACAATGCAGCTAATCATGTTTCTGAATCACATTTCTCATGTTCATGTAAATTGCCCCTATTTCCTGCAGCAGCTCATGCCCATAGCAGGATTTTCTCTGAATTCCAGCCCTTATTCCTTTTTACATTAGCATCATCTACCTGCTGGTCTTAGTTACTGTTTATCCTTATTTCTGCATTTCTAAAACCACCCATTTAGGTCTCCCTTTCATATAATTTTCCTTTCTACTGTGTTCAACAGCTTCTGTCAAACTATTCAGTCTTATATCTTAAATATCCATGTGTCTTACTTTTAAGCAATTTCCAAAACTACTTTGAAAATGATATTGTGTTGCATTTCAACTGGGGGGGGGGCTTGAACTTGTTCAAGTACCCGTGAGATTTCTTTCTTTGCCGTATGCCTAAGCAATGATGCAAAACTAGAAGTAGCAACATGATGTGTGAAATCTGAGGAGCATCCTAACTCTTCTGGGCTTCTAAACCTACTCTTCTTTTTTCTCCCATATTTCTGATTTAGAATGTATCTTAAAGAAAGCATTTGCAGTTGTTTTAATATGGGAGCTCTATACCATATGGGAATATGTCTTGTCAGGCATAAATACCTGTGGCAGTTTCATCACGCTTCTCAACATGTTTCTTCCAGATGGTGAGCATGCTTTCTTTTCTGGACTCTAACAAACTGCCTAGTTTGCCTTAAAGCTCATACCAGTTTCAATTTATATTGCTGTACAATGAGGAAATTCCAGCATCTCTAGGTATATTGTTCTTCCTGCCTGTACCTCAAGCAAATTTATAACCTGTATAGATACACTTCAAGTTGATGCTATCAATGATCATTTCCAGTGGCACTGTAGTCTCACATTTAAGCCAAAGAAAGGAAGTATCTTTAACATAGATGAGCATTGTACATTTTGCTTCAGGACTAACACATGCAGAAAGATTTATGCAGGAGAAGAAAAGTAATGTTACATTTATCCAGCCTGCAAATCACTTTTCTATGCCCTCTAATCCGGGGATTCTATGACCAAAGACAATAGTAAGGGTAAAGAAGGACAGCCTTATCTAATACATTTTTATACATATGAGATCCTTTCACTGATGGCAGTTTGCAGGTTTATGTTTATGTATAAAACCATCATTATGGTAGTAAGCTTCTTTTTTAAACCAATCTATCTCTTAATTTTATTCAATACAATTGCAGTTAACAGTTTCAAAGCATTAGAATATGTTATAATATATCTATATCTGTTTATCTATATATTTATATATATGTATATGTATATGGATCTACTTTATATTGTCGAAAAAACACTTACATGAAATCACAACGTCAAGACCACTTTTCCAAAATGCCATGTTATCAAGCACCTTGAACATCTCAGTTTCACTCTGGGAAATGAACCAATGGGCCACCGTGGTGAACTTGCCGTTTTCTCCGCTATCACGGAGTTGGTATATTTAGTTGGGTGGGTGCCCCCACATGGGTAGGTGTGATTTGCTTCAGTTTGTTTTTCCTGTGTTGCTGAATAAGTGGTTCATTTCCTTGGAGTGAAATTGTGATGTTCTGGGTGTTTGAAAACATGCCATTTTGGTAAAGAGGTCCCAGCATTGCCATTATCCCATTCCCTCCTGGAAATGCATTACATTTATAGCGAGCCCTCTGAATCTCAAATCACTAAAGTCAACCTTAGTCTACTGAGACTAAATGTAATCTTGAACCAAACTATGTACTCAGCCATTCAAGTCTTTAGTATTAACTACAGCTATACAAACAGTAATTGTGCAATTTAATATAAGGGAAGGGTATTACTCCCTCATCCCATTTAACCCTGTTAACCTGCCTGATACAGATGGATCTCCCCTCACCCTAGTCTTTTTTTGCTTACTGTGGTGACTGAGCTAGTATTGATGTGGTTTGAATCCCCCTACTGCATATCACATGTTATGCCAGATATGTTAGTGATGGAACTGTGATCCTTGGATTCAAACAAAGGCCCCAAATAGGCTGATAGCCAGAAGGATAAACCCTCACGTAATTCCACTGGTGTAAAACAGGTTAAAGTAAAAAAAATGTGGACACAAATCTGATTTACTAAAAAATTCATTAAATGCAATCCGGTCCCAAGAGCATATAAGGAATATGTGCTGCTGTCTTTGCTTTGGACAGCCAACACCCATACCCATGCTAGCACTATAAGCTGCATCACAGGCTGAATCTTTGTTCCAGCAATACAAACCTTTTACTTGTCATTAAAAGTCAATGTTTAGTGCCTCTTATCCACAGTAACTTTCTTTTCAAATAAATTATAATTCTGTCGCTCTCTCTCTCTGTCTCACACACACACACACACATACACAAACACACACACATGCACACAAATGCACACACACACAAGCACACACACACACACACAAAGTCACAAGATTTTAAAAGTGAATACACATCTGCACTCAGACAACAAAGAAGGCAAGAAAGTGCTGATAGAAAAGGTAAACATAGCTCCACAAAGAATAAGAAAGTGATGATCAATTGCAAAAAAACTTAATGAAAAGCTCTAAGCAAGATAAATACCCTAGCAGTCTCTGACTGAAAGAATACAGAAATCCTAGCTGTGATACTTTTAAGATACTATACAATGCAGATTGCAGACAACACTTACACAGATGTGGACTCCAATGGCTTCTAAGCAAGATTCCACTTTACAAGCATCACATTCTTTAGTCATTTGTCTGCATCCTGTTATCACAGTCCCACAAGATAGAAGGAGGACTTCTTCAGCTCATAAAAAAAACTATCAGGTTACTTCCATACCCTAGCTATGATTCATTTCACATTCTACATTCCACATTAGTGCATTAAAGCAGTAGTAAAAAATAAACTTATATATACTTCCCTAGTATAACATCTTCAGAAATATTTTTTCCTACAAAACACAGGAGAACTTAAAGCTGGTATGAAATATTGGATTTAATTTTATTTTGGCCTTTTGCATTAGGTAGTTATAAACGTAATCATTTATTAGATAATTTGTGAATTTCCACACCGGGGCAGTGAATTCAGGTCTTTATTTTTTTTTGCTTTAATCATTAGATTTTTTTTTTTTTTTTTATGACAAGTAAGCTGAAACAAGGATTGGCCTCATTGAAAAACATGGGTTTATGGGAAATACTGACAAGATGTCTACATTTTATATGTGAGCTCTTTAGTCAGAAGATCTGAAAGGATTGAAGGTTTCAGCCTAGATTGTGATTGCTTGAAGGGTTTGAAGGATGTGATGGTGGTCTGCTTTCTTAAGGTGCTTCATGTGCCCGGAACCAAGTCAGGCAAATGGCTTTGGAATTGTAAATGAATGACATACACTTTGCTCATTTAACTGACTACTTCAAGAATGTCTAGTTTATTCAAAGTAAAGATGGCTAGAACCCTGCCACTGCATCAAACCAGGACTTAAATAGTCACATCACAGGACTTGATTACAGTTGCACTGTACAATGTAAATATTATAGCAATTTCTACAGATAACAAAACTGCACTGGGTTCTTGATTAACATTATGCCTTATAAGTTCTGGACTAATTTAAACTCATGCAGAGAACCAGTGACTTAGATATGTTTTCCTAGAACTAATCCCTGTTGTGCACAGAAGCATTCAGGAAGTAAATTGTTGTCTTATGTACTGGGTTCTGTATTCTAAAATAAATCATGAGGACATTAAGTCGCATTTTGTTCTGGGCAATATTATCTGTAGCATTCTTACGAAGTGCTGAGTTTCACCCCCTCCCCATAACACTCATGTTTTTTCCATGTAACTATGTTTGCCTGTCTTCAAATTGCTTGCCATAGCGAAAGGTTACTTGTCATCAAACACTACATTTGGGGGCATGGCCAAGATGCCAGAGTGCGAACAGCACTTTCTTGTTGCACTGCCTATGAAGCAATGTTTCTTACAGGATTTTTATAATTTTATTTAAAAAACTTTGAAGATTTCACATCATAGCTGTTCCTTATACTATTGTGGAGTAACTAATGGGAAAAAATTAAAACTTTTATTGAATTTTCCTTACAATTTACTGTCAGAACTTCTAAAGCTGTATACAGATTGCTGAAGCCATGAGCCACTCAAAATCTTCAGTTCAAGAAAGTCTCATGAAAAAAGAACTCCAAACTATAATTAGTAGTATTCAAGACCTCTCGACAAAAATGGACAACTTGGAACACATAATGGAAAACATGAAGAAAGAAAGCAGGAAACAAATTGAAGATTTGAAAGAAATAATCACAAAACACTCAGACCAAATTGCCAGCATAGAGGAATCTGTCAATGAATTAGATGGAAGACAAATGGAGGATGATACTCAAATTATTTCTTCTGAAGCAAAATAATTCCCTAATAGAAAAAATAGAAGACCTGGCATCAAGATTAAGAAGAAATAACATTAGAATTTATGGGGTCCCTGAAAAGATAGAAGGTAACAACAGAATTTTTTTTTTGAATAACTGGTTACTTAATATATTAAACCTTCCTGAACCCCTGTCATTCAGAATCGAGAGAATTCACAGGTCTCTATCTAATCCATCCTTCTCAAAAAATTCTTCCTCAGTGAGATCTATTATTGTCAAATTCTTATCTTATCTATGCAGGATAAAGATTTAGTTCTAAGAGCTGCTTGGGCAGAGAACCCGATCCAAGACAATGGAAGGAACATTAGATTTGACAATGATTATACATCTACCACTATAACAAAAAGGAAATCATGCACTCCTCTAATCAAAGACCTTAAAAAAGCTAACATAAAAGCTCAGATCTTTTTTCCAACTAGAATAAGGATTACCTTACCAGATGGGCAGAAAATCTTTAACAATCTAGAAGAAGCTACTGATTTTTTTCAGAAGAAATAATCTATTAGATAAACTAGAAGATGCAGATCTCTCTTTATCAAGTTTAAAAAGACAAGCTACTAATGGAAAAACAATAACAAGTGATAAAAGGTTTACTATTGTTTGTGCAAACGACATTCTATCGGCTTCAATGTGCTAAAAAACAAAATATCGAATGCACAAACACTTTTGCACCAGATAGTTGACTCCACTTATGCGAATGCACAGAGATTGTTGTACAGTGAGGAGTGGAAATTCATACACATCCCCACTGTAGTGCGATCTCGGAGTTAGAATATATAAGTGGGGGGTGGGGGGCACAGGAGGGCTTGCCCCCCTGTTAAAACCTGATAGCTGTATAGGAGATTGATTTACATCAACTCCTATATAGCTATCACATGGTGGTTTCAACAACAATGTCCAGTCAAATGCGTCGAGCATTTGGTTCAACATTGTGTATGTTATTTTTTTTTTACTTTCGGTATTACCATTCATTTATTTGAACGGAAAATGTTTTTCCGTTCGAATAAACAATGATAAACTGTGATAAAACTACTAAGAACCTTAAGGGGAAATAAGTTAACTCATCTTTCCCTTTACTGCTTGCAATGGACATATTTCTTTTAAAACATAAGAAATCAGTAAATATATTACAAGGTAAAATCCTTTAATATACCTTTATAAAAATATATTTTATTGTTTTCCTTTGTTCTTTTTCCTCTTATTTGTGCTTTCTTTTTTTGTTCTGCTTTCCTTTCCTTCTCCACTCATTTCTCTCTTTCAGTTTCTATTTTAATAATGTTTCACACATAGATTTAATCATACATTCAATACTTCCTAATGTTAAAGTTTGTTGATAGTGATCTTAGCCCTTGCAGACAAACACAGTATGATTTAATATAACTTTTTTTTTATATGCATGTATACATATATATATATATATATATATATATATATATATATATATATATATATATATATAAAATATCCCTATGAATGGCTTAGTAACATGCTTTCAGTAGGGAAACATAGTATAAACATGAAGTAGACAACTATTTCATCTGAAAGGAAATGGGGATGTGAATCTTATAGGAGTTATGCAGCTAGGAAAATTCCTTTGTTTAAATTAACAGCAGTTGATTGCATTCAATTAAGTGTGCTTATTCCCTTATTGTTAGATAATACTATGTAATTACTTACTTAGAGAATGTATAATGAGGTTACATTGATAGGGGTGATGTTTTATGCTTGGAAATACATTTACTGTAACAGTTACTTAACAGTTTAATTTTTTTCCCTAACTGCACTAATTTCTGGCTTTTAACTTGTGAGCACCTGCTAAAAAGACATTTTCTTCAAATTGTATACCTTACTAACCTCGAGACTTGTATTGGCACCATAAAGTTGAAAAGCTTCACTAGATCCATTCCTCGAGTGTTTTTACAGCTTTCCCAAGTCCTGAAGTCACTGTACAAGTGTGGGAACTGAAAGATTGATCCAAAAACAAGAACAGTTGAGTTGAAATACCTTTATAACAAAACGACAAAGCTTTCAGGTTCAAAAACCCTTTCTCAATGTTTACAATAGGTATAAGGTAACATCCACTTTTATACATACTAACTAGATCATATGACCTGCAGCCATCATCACATGACCAAAAAATTATACAATGTAAAATACAAAAGCATTAAATGCTAAAAACATTATGATAGCATCAACTATATATATTTATCTACAAAAACTTAAACATAGAACGTGAAAAACATACACATGTCCTAATAGAAAAATGTGCTTGATATTGAATATTAATAACTTACATGGTATATTGGTAAAAAATGTGTAAATTAAACATATCTATACTTTGTTAATAAATTTAAAAATTAAAATTAAAAGTTTTAAAAGTTACTTTAATCTTGTCTGCTGTATTCTTTGTAGTATGGGTTTTAAAGATACAGATGCGTTTATGCCAGGGTATACATCAGCTGACAGTCTAATTATCCATTCATATTCCCTCAGGTCCAGGGAATTAGACAAGTCCCCTCCCCTGGGTGATGCACTAACACAATCTATAACTTGAAATTTAAAACAATGTGAACTACCCTTGTCAAGAATATGCTTATACAACGCATTATTCTCATTAGAAAGCCTAATATTGGATTTGTGTTCCGTTATTCGCTCTTTAAGCTTTCTGGTGGTTTTACCCACATAAAAACAAGGACAAACTTGACATGTAGCTATATACACAACATTACTAGTTGTGCAAGTGGCATATCCAGAGAATTTATATTCTTTTCCTGTCGTAGGATGTTTAAATATGTCCACTTTGTGAGTATCACTACTTTTTAATAAATCATTGCAACAACTGCAGTTGCAGCAAGCAAATGTACCATGGTTCGCTGTTATTATCTTTCTGAGCTTCCAATCATAAAAATCCTTATAACCAAGAATGTTTTTTAATGTTCGCATGTTCTTATAGCTGAAGTAGGGTTTTTCTCCAACTACTAGTTTTATGTCCTCCTGTGCCATTAGTACCCTCCAGTATCTATATATTATCTTATTTATGTTGTTCGTAAGTAAATTAAAAGATGTTATGAATCTCAATCTATTATTAGGCATAAACGTATTAGTAATTTCATGTGCCCCTGGGGATTCTCTCCTGAAAGTAGGTTCGTACAACCTTTCTCTATTGGATATAATGTGTTCTTTAGTTTCCTCCAATAGATACATGGGGTAGCCACTAGCCCTAAGTTCTTCTTGGGTTTCATTTAATTGTTTCATAAACATGTCATGGTCTGAATTCAGTCTACTAATTCTAGCCATTTGTGCCTTTACTATACCCCTAAATACATGGGGTGCATGCATGCTGCTAGCATGCAAGTACCTACCCGATGCTACTTCTTTTTTAAAAACAGAGGTATTAATATCATTATCAAATTTCTTAATAGACACATCTAAAAAATTTATACATGTTTGAGATGCTTCCATTTTAAAGTTCAAATAGGTGGTAGTTTTATTTAAAAACGTGACATACTTCATTAAATCATTATGGCTCCCTTTCCAAAGGAGGAAGCAATCATCTACAAACCTCTGGTAATATATTACATGTTCATTAATATACTTCTCACCTGCACATATATTCACCATTTCCCATTGATGTAAAACAAGGTTGGCGTACGTATTAGCTACAGGTGTGCCCATTGCCACACCTGTTTTTTGCAAGTATATTTTATTATCAAACATGAATATATTATTTTTGAGAACTAAATCTAGTAACATACAGATATTTTCTATATGTCTAGTAGTATAGCCAGAATTTTGTATTAGGAATTCCCTAATAGAATCTATACCTAGATCATGCGGTATCACAGTGAATAACGATGTTATATCCATGGTTACCATAAAAATGTTGTCAATGTCATAATTTTTAGATTTTAAATCTATATAACATGACTTTAATTTTTCTAAAAAATCTGTTGTGTCCTTAAGGACTGTTTTACACATTGGTAATAATGGTTGTAGCTGCTTCTGTAGGTACAGGGATATTGGTTCAGTAATCCAGCCATTGCCGGATACTATCGGCCTCATGGGCGGATTATGTAAGGACTTATGTACCTTAGGAACGCCATATAACTGCGGTATTACGGGACAAGATACCGTAAAAAAATGGAACAAATCCAATGTGATGTCACCTGATATTTGTAACTCATAGACACACATATTCACATAGCTTATGCATTTCTTAACATCTATCTGTGTTATGTTTTTAAAGGCAGTTAGATCATTTAGCAATAATAATACTGACTGTTTATACATAAATTCATCCATAATGACTATTGATCCACCTTTGTCAGCCCCCTTAATGATAATGTTACGACTATCCATCAATTCTTTGAGTCCCAAGTATTCAGAATAAGTAATGTTGTATGTTATATTAAACATTTTACCAGCATACAGCTTTCGGATGTCATGTTCACATAGGTTATAGAAGGCAGTCAAGACAGACTCCACGTGGGCCAGCAGAGTAATCCAGGCTGCAGAGAGCTGAATAAGCGACTTTTCTTGATACTAAGTATATTTTTTGTTGCTTTCCACATCTGAATACCTAGCAACTGTATTTCGCCTGCCTTTCTGTTACAGTGAAACTGTTTTTACTGCATTTAACTTAATATTGCACTTGGAATCCTTGTTTGTTACTATTTGACTGTATTTGTAGCAAATTCTTCTGTGTAAGCTGTAGTAGCTGATTCATAGCATTTATAAGTGTTTGCTGTACCTGTTTCTGCCTGTTTTGGGAAAAAAGAAAAAAGAAAAAAATATCTCTTGTTTTCCTGCTTTACTAGTTTAGTCCAGTTTCAGAGTTGCTGATTCCTGGGCTTTGGTTGTAGTTCCTGTGTACTGTTTCCTTGCCTTATTTGGGGAAGGAAGCTACCTTGCTTTCCTGCTTTACTAGTTTAGTCCAGTTTCAGAGTTGCTGATTCCTGGCCTTTGGTTGTAGTTCCTGTGTACTGTTTCCTTGCCTTATTTGGGGGAAGGGAAGCTACCTTGCTTACCAGTGGGAGTGGGAAGCATTGAGCTGCCTTTGTCCAGTTTTGTGAGGTTTCAGCCAGTAACTAGTAGTTTATTGGTCGTTTTGGGCCAGTTTCTAGCTTTTTCCAGCGCCCTGGTATAAAACTTTCAGCTTGTACCTACTCAGCACAGACTCCACGGGGCCCAGCAGAGTAATCCAGGCTGCAGAGAGCTGAATAAGGGACTTTTCTTGATACTAAGTATATTTTTTGTTGCTTTCCACATCTGAATACCTAGCAACTGTATTTCGCCTGCCTTTCTGTTACATTGAAGCTGTTTTTACTGCATTTAACTTAATATTGCACTTGGAATCCTTGTTTGTTACTATTTGACTGTATTTGTAGCAAATTCTTCTGTGTAAGCTGTAGTAGCTGATTCATAGCATTTATAAGTGTTTGCTGTACCTGTTTCTGCCTGTTTTGTGAAAAAAAAAAAGAAAAAAAGAAAAAATATCTCTTGTTTTTCCTGCTTTACTAGTTTAGTCCAGTTTCAGAGTTGCTGATTCCTGGGCTTTGGTTGTAGTTCCTGTGTACTGTTTCCTTGCCTTATTTGGGGGAAGGAAGCTACCTTGCTTTCCTGCTTTACTAGTTTAGTCCAGTTTCAGAGTTGCTGATTCCTGGGCTTTGGTTGTAGTTCCTGTGTACTGTTTCCTTGCCTTATTTGGGGGAAGGGAAGCTACCTTGCTTACCAGTGGGAGTGGGAAGCATTGAGTTGCCTTTTGTCCAGTTTTGTGAGGTTTCAGCCAGTAACTAGTAGTTTATTGGTCGTTTTGGGCCAGTTTCTAGCTTTTTCCAGCTCCCTGGTATAAAACTTTCAGCTTGTACCTACTCAGCACAGACTCCACGTGGGCCAGCAGAGTAATCCAGGCTGCAGAGAGCTGAATAAGCGACTTTTCTTGATACTAAGTATAT
Source organism: Protopterus annectens (assembly GCF_019279795.1). NCBI lineage: Eukaryota > Metazoa > Chordata > Ceratodontiformes > Protopteridae > Protopterus > Protopterus annectens. Next base: position 1,277,055,941 of record NC_056737.1, read on the forward strand.
TTTTGTTGCTTTCCACATCTGAATACCTAGCAACTGTATTTCGCCTGCCTTTCTGTTACATTGAAGCTGTTTTTACTGCATTTAACTTAATATTGCACTTGGAATCCTTGTTTGTTACTATTTGACTGTATTTGTAGCAAATTCTTCTGTGTAAGCTGTAGTAGCTGATTCATAGCATTTATAAGTGTTTGCTGTACCTGTTTCTGCCTGTTTTGTGAAAAAAAAAGAAAAAAAGAAAAAATATCTCTTGTTTTTCCTGCTTTACTAGTTTAGTCCAGTTTCAGAGTTGCTGATTCCTGGGCTTTGGTTGTAGTTCCTGTGTACTGTTTCCTTGCCTTATTTGGGGAAGGGAAGCTACCTTGCTTTCCTGCTTTACTAGTTTAGTCCAGTTTCAGAGTTGCTGATTCCTGGGCTTTGGTTGTAGTTCCTGTGTACTGTTTCCTTGCCTTATTTGGGGAAGGGAAGCTACCTTGCTTACCAGTGGGAGTGGGAAGCATTGAGCTGCCTTTTGTCCAGTTTTGTGAGGTTTCAGCCAGTAACTAGTAGTTTATTGGTCGTTTTGGGCCAGTTTCTAGCTTTTCCAGCCCCTGGTATAAAACTTTCAGCTTGTACCTACTCAGCACAGACTCCACGTGGGCCAGCAGAGTAATCCAGGCTGCAGAGAGCTGAATAAGCGACTTTTCTTGATACTAAGTATATTTTTGTTGCTTTCCACATCTGAATACCTAGCAACTGTATTTCGCCTGCCTTTCTGTTACATTGAAGCTGATTTTACTGCATTTAACTTAATATTGCACTTGGAATCCTTGTTTGTTACTATTTGACTGTATTTGTAGCAAATTCTTCTGTGTAAGCTGTAGTAGCTGATTCATAGCATTTATAAGTGTTTGCTGTACCTGTTTCTGCCTGTTTTGTGAAAAAAAGAAAAAGAAAAAAATATCTCTTGTTTTTCCTGTTTTACTAGTTTAGTCCAGTTTCAGAGTTGCTGATTCCTGGGCTTTGGTTGTAGTTCCTGTGTACTGTTTCCTTGCCTTATTTGGGGGAAGGGAAGCTACCTTGCTTTCCTGCTTTACTAGTTTAGTCCAGTTTCAGAGTTGCTGATTCCTGGGCTTTGGTTGTAGTTCCTGTGTACTGTTTCCTTGCCTTATTTGGGGGAAGGGAAGCTACCTTGCTTACCAGTGGGAGTGGGAAGCATTGAGCTGCCTTTTGTCCAGTTTTGTGAGGTTTCAGCCAGTAACTAGTAGTTTATTGGTCGTTTTGGGCCAGTTTCTAGCTTTTCCAGCCCCTGGTATAAAACTTTCAGCTTGTACCTACTCAGCACAGACTCCACGTGGGCCAGCAGAGTAATCCAGGCTGCAGAGAGCTGAATAAGCGACTTTTCTTGATACTAAGTATAATTTTTGTTGCTTTCCACATCTGAATACCTAGCAACTGTATTTCGCCTGCCTTTCTGTTACATTGAAGCTGTTTTTACTGCATTTAACTTAATATTGCACTTGGAATCCTTGTTTGTTACTATTTGACTGTATTTGTAGCAAATTCTTCTGTGTAAGCTGTAGTAGCTGATTCATAGCATTTATAAGTGTTTGCTGTACCTGTTTCTGCCTGTTTTGTGAAAAAAAAAAAGAAAAAAAAATATCTCTTGTTTTTCCTGCTTTACTAGTTTAGTCCAGTTTCAGAGTTGCTGATTCCTGGGCTCTGGTTGTAGTTCCTGTGTACTGTTTCCTTGCCTTATTTGGCGGAAGGGAAGCTACCTTGCTTTCCTGCTTTACTAGTTTAGTCCAGTTTCAGAGTTGCTGATTCCTGGGCTTTGGTTGTAGTTCCTGTGTACTGTTTCCTTGCCTTATTTGGGGAAGGGAAGCTACCTTGCTTACCAGTGGGAGTGGGAAGCATTGAGCTGCCTTTGTCCAGTTTTGTGAGGTTTCAGCCAGTAACTAGTAGTTTATTGGTCGTTTGGGCCAGTTTCTAGCTTTTTCCAGCCCCCTGGTATAAAACTTTCAGCTTGTACCTACTCAGCACAGACTCCACGTGGGCCAGCAGAGTAATCCAGGCTGCAGAGAGCTGAATAAGCGACTTTTCTTGATACTAAGTATATTTTTTGTTGCTTTCCACATCTGAATACCTAGCAACTGTATTTCACCTGCCTTTCTGTTACATTGAAGCTGTTTTTACTGCATTTAAGTTAATATTGCACTTGGAATCCTTGTTTGTTAGTATTTGACTGTATTTGTAGCAAATTCTTTTGTGTAAGCTGTAGTAGCTGATTCATAGCATTTATAAGTGTTTGCTGTACCTGTTTCTGCCTGTTTTGTGAAAAAGAAAAAAAAAAGAAAAAAATATCTCTTGTTTTTCCTGCTTTACTAGTTTAGTCCAGTTTCAGAGTTGCTGATTCCTGGGCTTTGGTTGTAGTTCCTGTGTACTGTTTCCTTGCCTTATTTGGGGGAAGGGAAGCTACCTTGCTTTCCTGCTTTACTAGTTTAGTCCAGTTTCAGAGTTGCTGATTCCTGGGCTTTGGTTGTAGTTCCTGTGTACTGTTTCTTTGCCTTATTTGGGGGAAGGAAGCTACCTTGCTTACCAGTGGGAGTGGGAAGCATTGAGTTGCCTTTGTCCAGTTTTGTGAGGTTTCAGCCAGTAACTAGTAGTTTATTGGTCGTTTTGGGCCAGTTTCTAGCTTTTTCAGCCCCTGGTATAAAACTTTCAGCTTGTACCTACTCAGCACAGACTCCACGTGGGCCAGCAGAGTAATCCAGGCTGCAGAGAGCTGAATAAGTGACTTTTCTTGATACTAAGTATATTTTTGTTGCTTTCCACATCTGAATACCTAGCAACTGTATTTCACCTGCCTTTCTGTTACATTGAAGCTGTTTTTACTGCATTTAACTTAATATTGCACTTGGAATCCTTGTTTGTTACTATTTGACTGTATTTGTAGCAAATTCTTCTGTGTAAGCTGTAGTAGCTGATTCATAGCATTTATAAGTGTTTGCTGTACCTGTTTCTGCCTGTTTTAGAGAAAAAAAAGAAAAAAAAATATCTCTTGTTTTTCCTGCTTTACTAGTTTAGTCCAGTTTCAGAGTTGCTGATTCCTGGGCTTTGGTTGTAGTTCCTGTGTACTGTTTCCTTGCCTTATTTGGGGAAGGGAAGCTACCTTGCTTTCCTGCTTTACTAGTTTAGTCCAGTTTCAGAGTTGCTGATTCCTGGGCTTTGGTTGTAGTTCCTGTGTACTGTTTCCTTGCATTTGGGGAAGGGAAGCTACCTTGCTTACCAGTGGGAGTGGGAAGCATTGAGCTGCCTTCTGTCCAGTTTTGTGAGGTTTCAGCCAGTAACTAGTAGTTTATTGGTCGTTTTGGGCCAGTTTCTAGCTTTTCCAGCCCCCTGGTATAAAACTTTCAGCTTGTACCTACTCAGCACAGACTCCACATGGGCCAGCAGAGTAATCCAGGCTGCAGAGAGCTGAATAAGCAACTTTTCTTGATACTAAGTATATTTTTTGTTGCTTTCCACATCTGAATACCTAGCAACTGTCCTTTCTGTTACATTGAAGCTGTTTTTACTGCATTTAACTTAATATTGCACTTGGAATCCTTGTTTGTTACTATTTGACTGTATTTGTAGCAAATTCTTCTGTGTAAGCTGTAGTAGCTGATTCATAGCATTTATAAGTGTTTGCTGTACCTGTTTCTGCCTGTTTTGTGAAAAAAGAAAAAAAAAAAATATCTCTTGTTTTTCCTGCTTTACTAGTTTAGTCCAGTTTCAGAGTTGCTGATTCCTGGGCTTTGGTTGTAGTTCCTGTGTACTGTTTCCTTGCCTTATTTGGGGAAGGGAAGCTACCTTGCTTTCCTGCTTTACTAGTTTAGTCCAGTTTCAGAGTTGCTGATTCCTGGGCTTTGGTTGTAGTTCCTGTGTACTGTTTCGTTGTCTTATTTGGGTGAAGGGAAGCTACCTTGCTTACCAGTGGGAGTGGGAAGCATTGAGCTGCCTTTGTCCAGTTTTGTGAGGTTTCAGCCAGTAACTAGTAGTTTATTGGTCGTTTTGGGCCAGTTTCTAGCTTTTTCCAGCCCCTGGTATAAAACGCTTAAACGCTAAGTAGCGCTGATGAGCGATTTAGCTGAGCTGCCACTTTTGCACACTAGGGCAGCCGGTTAAGCAGGTTTAAACTATTCGGCTACCTAAAGTCCACTCTTCAAATTTTCCCTTAAAACTACCTTCCTCAAACTATACTACTGATCAAATCAGCGTATCCTATAACTAAAAAGATCAACTCTACTTGACTCCAAGTAGACTATTCTCTATCTATTAAACCTAGCACTTGCTCCTACAGTACATATTACCTTGATACGGCACTCTTGTCATAGATAGTACCCCAAAAGGCAACCCCCCATTTCTCGGTCACCCACGTCCCCCCGAATCTTTTTTTAAAGTTTTTCGTCTACCCTTCTAGCATGTCGAGGGATCAGTTGCTAGTGTCCTCTCCTGCTCAGCTGGTGAACCTGGGAATATTGAGGCAATGTTTCAATTGCCTCATGTACACAGACAACCCTTTCCTCCTCCCACAAAACACAAATACATGCGAGAGATGCAACTATACGGCCAAACTGGAGGCTGAGCTCTCTCAACATAGGACTGGCAAGACCAGTCAGGAGGAGAAGGTTACCACACACACTATAGACCCAGTCTCACATAGTACCATTACAACCTCAAATCATACACATAAACACACAAAGACATACTCGGAGGCTCTGATCAAAAATCTACCAAAACAGCAGAGGCCACCAAAGCAGACACCCAAACAACCACCACCTCAGAACACAACACCCGCAACACATAGACCTCACAGTCAGAGTGTCAAACAGTCACAGCCCTTAAGGCCAAACACAATGCCAGACACACTAGTCATTGGTGACTCCATAGTCAGACACACTGATGTCCCGCCACCAGACTGAGTAAGGAGAAGGTCACAGTAAGCTGCCTGTCGGGCGCTAGAATCCACCACATAACGCAAGCACTCAGGTCTCTCAACAGCAGGTACAAATATGACTCAGTCATTGTCCACGCTGGTGTAAACGACCTGAGACGCACCTCCTTGGACTACATGAAAAGAGACATTGAGGAGCTCTCTGATTATGTAGCCCAGGCAGGTATGACCCTGACCTTGAGCAGTATCCTACCTTCACCAAGAATGATGCCACAATACAGAGATAAGATGATCAGCTTTAACAATTGGCTTAAACACTGGTGTCATTCAAAGGGGATCCAGTATCTGTCTGCCTGGGATGACATGCTGGACAGGCCACGCTGCTTCGCAAGGGACGGCTTGCACCTGTCACCCCTGGGATTCAGGATATTGGCAAAGGCTCTTGCCACCCCCATAGTGCCTTTTTTAGGCAAGGCTCAAATTCTAAACCTACCACCCTAGAACACAAAAAGGAAAAAAACTAAGGGTAATGCTGCTCAATGCCAGAAGTCTAAATCTCAAAATGCACGCACTCGAGGCCCTTCTCAGTATGGAGAACATCGATGTCTGTTCTGTGACAGAAACCTGGTTCAAGGCTCCTGAGAGCACCCCAGCGCTATTAGGTTTTACCTCATATCATGCTCCGCCCCAAAATCCGGACAATACCAAGAAAGGAGGGGGGGGTATCCATATTCATCAAGGACACCCACACCTCAAGACTGGTGGCAACGCACGATGCATCGGAGACCATCCAGGTGCAATTAACCATAGGCAAGACTGCTCTGCAAATTGTAGCATGTTACAGGCCACCTCACAAACTCAGGAAACTCACATGGCCTTCCTGAAAACACTAGAGGGGATAAATGTATCACCAAACACCATCATACTAGGTGACTTCAATTACCCTAATATAGACTGGGAACACTACTCAAGCCCAAACACCCTAGCCCAAAAGTTCCTGGAATTCATAAACTCAAATGCCATGGAACAACTAGTCACCATCCCCACAAGAGGAGATAACATACTTGATCTCATCATCACGAACATGGGAGCACAATGTTCAACACCGGAAGTATACCCCTCACTGGTGAGATCAGATCACAAACTAATCTCGCTGGAGGTCCTCATCCCACCCCACCTGAAATAAAAAGACCACAGTAAAGAACTTCTCAAAAGCCGACTTCACACTTCTAAAGACTAGTGTGGTCTCCTTTCAGGCCCCCGAGCCATGGGAAAACAATACTCAAGCCGCTGAATCACTTACAAACGCCTTCTACCAGCACCTGCAGGACTGCATGGATAAGGCAATCCCAAGCAAAACAAAGACTCTTTGTACCAAAGGCAAGCGCCCAGTCTGGTGGACCCCAGCCATAAACAAACTCTACAACAAAAGGAGGAAGCTACTACAAGATAGAGCAAAATCCTTAAAAGGTAAGACACCCTTGATCACTATAAGTAAAAACTAAGAGCTCTCATAAAATCATCCAAAGCAAATTTCGAGAGAAAAATAGCTAAAGACTCAAAAGACAATCATAAGGCCTTCTTTAGCTATGTTAGAAACCTAGGAGGAAACTCCCAGATATGCTCAGAACTAGTTCAAAATGATGTGAAGATTACTGATCCTACAGACATTGCCAACATACTGGCTGACAGGTTCAGTGCAAACTTCTCCCTCCCCCAAAAGGAGAGATATCTATACCAAATGAGTGCAGCCCCCCAAACATCTCCAGCGCCCAAGTGAGAACTGCTCTCTCCAAAGCAAAAAACAGCATCCATGGGACCCGATGGTGTCCCCGGCTGTGTGCTCCACGAACTCAATGAGGAATTAAACCCACAGCTAGGACAGCTGTTTAATCAAAGTCTTACCTCTGGATACGTACCCAGGGAGTGGCGCACTGCAACTGTGGTCCCACTTCACAAAGGCGGTGCCTCCACAGACCCTGGAAATTACCGACCATTAGCTTGACAAGCCTTATCTGCAAAGCCATGGAGAGGATCATAATGGACCTCATAAATAAAGACATAGGGAATTTGCAGACTTTGGATCCAACCCAGTTTGGCTTTGTCAAAGGCAGATCATGCCTTTTAAACTTGGTTGACTTTTTCAAACAGTCACCAAAGCCATTGACGAGGGAAAGGCAAGTCCATACAGCCTACCTCGATCTGGCTAAGGCCTTCGATACAATACCCCACTCGGTATCATTGAAAAACTCATCAGCTTAAATGTTAACCCATACATCACAAGATGGGTTGCAAACTGGCTGAGTGACAGAACCCACAGGGTCAGAGTTGCTGGCGCCATGTCAGACTCAAAGCCTGTCAAAAGTGGTGTCCCACAGGGCTCAGTCCTGGGCCCACTCTTGTTTGGCATCTACTTTTCGAAGTACAAGCAAACACAGGAGGGTTATGGCTGACAAAGTTTGCAGATGACTGCAAACTGGGCCATAGTAGAAAACACATCTGACACAGATATCCTTCAGAAGGGTCTCACAGAAATGGATAACTGGTGCCAGAGCCACGGCCTAAAGTTAAATGCCAAAAAATGCATAGTCATACCCTTCGGGAAAAACAAGGTTACCTCTAGCTACCAAATAGGTGGCAATCCACTGAGCACAGAAGAAGTTATCAGGGACCTGGGGACCCAGGTTGATAGTAGTCTGTCATTCGACACAAAGTAGTTAGGAAGTCCTTCTACATTGCCCACCTTATCATGAAGGGATTCTCATCTAGATCAAGGGAGGTCATAGTCTCCCTTTACTCATCACTCATCAGACCAATGATTGAGTACAATGCCCCATTCGGAATGTATCTGACCCGACACTTGCAGCAGCTGGAGAGGCCACAAAAGTTCCTCACCAAAAGGATAAAGGGTCTCAAAAATCTGTCCTATGCTGCCCGACTGAAAGAACTCCAGCTCTATTCAGTCGCCGCTTGCTCAGAGGTGACCTTTGCCTAACATACAAGGCCATGTCAAACCCAGATTTGATGAATATGCTTCACCTCAAAAAATCTAGATCCATCAGAGCCACAAGGGCGGGAGACTTAAACCTCGACACGGCTATTAATAGGACGTGCTGGAGGGATAGATTCATCACCCAAAGACTCCCTATGCTGTGGAACAAAATCCCGGTACATGTGAGGCAGAGCACCTCGCTGGCCTTGTTCAAGAGAAATCTTGACCAATGGATGGGAGATCGCAGATATACCCCAGGAATTACCTCAGTGTCACTGCTCGACAGAGGCACAGCAAAATAATGGGTATAGTTCCCCATACTAAAGGGGTGGCGTAAGCCACAAAACAATGGGCTAGGCTTATAAATGCCCTCGGGCAGATAGCCTAGTATGAACCTATGAACCTATAACAAGGTATGAATGTACTCCTTCTTTTACACATATTAGTACTATAGTCATTATTTTTGAAAATTAATTTTAAGGCTATAGATCTAATGAACAAGTTCAAATCAGTTAGTACATTAACCATGTCTTCCATTCTGGTGGGTATAAATCCCAAACCTTTAGATAACAAGGTAATATGTTCTATTCAGCTATAAGAACATGCGAACATTAAAAAACATTCTTGGTTATAAGGATTTTTATGATTGGAAGCTCAGAAAGATAATAACAGCGAACCATGGTACATTTGCTTGCTGCAACTGCAGTTGTTGCAACGATTTATTAAAAAGTAGTGATACTCACAAAGTGGACATATTTAAACATCCTACGACAGGAAAAGAATATAAATTTTTTGGATATGCCACCTGCACAACTAGTAGTGTTGTGTATATAGCTACATGTCAAGCTTGTCCTTGTTTTTATGTGGGTAAAACCACTAGAAAGCTTAAAGAGAGAATAACGGAACACAAGTCCAATATTAGGCTTTCTAATGAGAATAATGCGTTGTACAAGCATATTTTTGACAAGGGTAGTTCACATTGTTTTAAATTTCAAGTTATAGATTGTGTTAGTGCATCACCCAGGGGAGGGGACTTGTCTAATTCCTTGGACCTGAGGGAGTATGAATGGATAATCAGACTGTCAGCTGATGTATACCCTGGCATAAACGCATCTGTATCATTAAAACCCATACTGCAAAGAATACAGCAGACAAGATTAAAGTAACTTTTAAAATTTTTAATTTTAATTTTTAAATTTATTAACAAATTATAGGTATGTTTAATTTATACATTTTTTACTAATATACTATGAAAGTTATTAACATTCAATATTAAGCACACCTTTCTATTAGGACATGTGTATGTTTTTCATGTTCTATGTTTAAGTTTCTGTAGATAAATACATATAGTTGATGCTATTATAATGTTTTTAGCACTTAGTGTTTTACATTTTACATTGTATAATTTTTTGGTCATGTGATGATGGCTGCAGGTCATATGATCTAGTTAGTATGTATAAAAGTGGGTGTTACCTTATACCTATTGTAAACATTGAGAAAGGGTTTTTGAACCTGAAAGCTTTGTCGTTTTGTTATAAAGGTATTTCAACTCAACTGCTCTTGTTTTTGGATTTATTGCTTTGTACCAATGCTTTGCTGTAACTGAAAGATTGAGCCAGGTGACCTTTGAACTCATGTCACATACTGTACTTTTTACATATGCGGCGAAGGAAAATGATGTCTCGGTGCTGTATAGCTGATTTTAAGAAGATTTCAGCTAATTTAGACACTAAAACTGTAAGTTACAGCTTATAACTTAAAACAAAGCAGTATTTTACTATTTTAAGGATGTTTTTGCATTTAAATAATCAGATCCCCGTTTAATCTTGGAAATACTGGCTTGTATTAACCTCATAGCATTTTGTTTCAGGGATGTGTTTCACATGTCATGAGAGAAATGAATCAATACATTATACTGTTGAATTAGTGCAAATACGGTATTTGTTGTTAGTAAATAATAGCTCTGATTCTCCCATAACTTTGTATGTATAGTAGTTTCTCTTTAATGCAGTTTCTGATATGAAGTTGTGTTTATATAAGACAGTAATGTGATTTATTCACAGTTATACTATTTATGCTACATTATTATATTCACCTGCCTAGTTCTTCACAATGCATGCATAGCATGCCACACATTACGTTAATTGTACTACTCGATTAATAAGAGAGCTTCTTTAGATGTCAAATGCATTATGCAGTAGATAGAGTTTTGAATGTTAGTTTCTGAATAAGATTTGCTTTTCCTAGAGTTCAGGCAGGTTTTGAATAATTAATACATGAGCAACTACCCCTTCATTTTATTTTATTTTTATTTTTTATTTTATTTATTTATTATTTATTTTCAAGGAGTATAAGAAACATAGTTATATATCTAAGGTACCTTGCTTCAATAGAAGATATGGTTTTAAGCAAATATTTTACACATGAATGGTACTGTATCCCCCATATTTATGTTGACATTTTAAAGATATGTATACAAGTTTATGGAGAAGTTTATAATTCTGTTGTAAGGGCATTTATATTTCATCTCCAAGTAGTTGTATGTACAGTTTTAATGACTGGGATGTATAAAACAAAACTCACTAAGTATACTCAATGCTGATCAAACATGATTTGCCAAACACCTCTTATATTCTTTTATGTTGTAATGTATATAAGCTAATAGATGTTCTTTGATATCCAATATGAGATTAATCTATAGTGGAAGTTATGTTAGACTATAATTAATCATAATATCTACTGATCTATTAAATGGTACATTTTGGTATATATAATCCTTATCTAAACATCTAGATCAGTGGATTAAGATAATGTTACGTGGGAAGGGGGGAGGAGGAGGGGGAGAGGGATGTGAGATGGGAAATTTAATGAGATATTCTTAAAGTCCTTTAGGATCAATAAAATGCAAGATTTTACAATAACATAATTCTGATACTTTAATATTGTACAGAAGATGGGGAAAAGAGGTGGGAAGGATGAGAGTTTTAGATATAGCATCAGACATTTATTTTTACACTTATGACAAATACAGATAACTTTCATAAGTGTAAATAATAGGTTTTATTTTGATGATAAACTACTATTATTAGTAGTATTCATGTTCTTTATTTCTTTATATTTTATATCTTATTAGGAATTGAGATACCACAATTAGTGACTTCAGTCAGATTAGTCAACATAAAGTTCCTTTTGTTTGTTAGAATTTAGTATATATATATAGTATTATTATTATACTACTATTATAAAACTATACTATTATTATTATTATTATATGCTATAAGCTTCCAAACCTGTATACATTTACCTTACAAAACTTATAACTGGATAAAAGAAAAAAATATATACCTCTGATTGTCTACTGTAAGAAATGTTAATCACTAGCATGATGTCCTGTTGTGTGTATATATGCTATATGTATGTTTATTAATCACCAGCATGTTGTCCTGATGTGTATATATGCCATATGTATATATGCTCTACTTCATTTTACTCTCATGTAATGTATTGTGGAGCTTTTTTCCCCGGGCCTCCGCTGAAAATGGACCTGTGTCCAGTCAGACTTTCCCAGTAAACAAATGTAAAATAAATAAATAAAATACAAAATAAATATTTTTATTACATGGCATTAGTTTTTGTGATTCAAATCATATTTCATATCATAAAAATGTCTGTTCTCATATTTAATATGTATAAATACTTAAATGAAGGCAGAAGCATTTGCTGGATGTTGATGAGAGTCTTAGGGTGTGAAGATGGAGGTTTGGATGATGCATTTATCAAACCAGGAATCTAATTTTTCATGTTTAGGATTGTGTATAGTTATACTTGTTTCATTAGATATGTTTTGTTTTAAATTTGAGCCCATCACAAATTTTAAGAAAGACAATAGTTTCTTTATGAATGCATTCATATAAATGTTTATCCTTAAACGTTAATGGCCTTAACAATCCCATAAAAAGAGGAAGTCAATAAAAATATTTGAAAATGAATAAAGTAGACATAACATTTCTACAAGAAACACACTTTATTGAAAAGGACTTAGAATATCTTTCAATGGTTACACAACACTTGTGGAATCTCATTTCCAGACTAAGAGAAGAGGCACTATGATACTGTGGAACAAATCTTTACCGATGCCCAAAATAGTAGACACTTTTTCAAAGAAGAATGGTATGTTATGCTTAGTTGTGCTAGAGTTGAATAAAAGATACATCACTTTAGCTAGCTCATATTGGATCCCTGGTATTGGTGAGGGAACTGGTAATAAATATTTAGAAATAATATCTATTAAAGCCAAAGGAGACATAGATTATGCTGGAGATTTTAATTATATTCTTACTAAAATGTATACCACCAAAAATCATAACTTCAAATTGTCTGCTCCAGCTAAAAAACTAAAAAATGTTATTAATTCTTTAAATCTCAGAGACATATATGATATGAAAGAACCAGAATCATTAAACTACATGCACTGCTCATATAGATATGGAACACAGACAACTATTGACAAAGTATTAATTTCTAACAGTCTATTTCTAAAACTCATGATGTTTTAATTAGTTCTTGCCCATTGTCAGGTCACAATGCTCTTTTATTCAAGGTTAACATCAGTCCTAAAGATCTGATAGCTTGGCCAAGATTACCTACTTACATTGTGAAACTCAATGGGTTTAAAGACTGGTTCTTAAATGAAACTAAGTCATTTCTCACTATCAATGACAATAATGAGACTTCTAAGTCATTGTTTGGGATTCATTAAAATCATATCTTTATGGTAAAATAAAAAAAATGGTATTTAAACAAAAAGAAACAATGGGATGATGAGCTAATAACATTACAAACAAAAAATGATACACTAAAAAATAATTTAATAGCAAAATACACTAAAATTAATTTAAATAGCAAAGAAACAAATACAAACTCTGAACTAAAAACATTAAATGCAAAGTATGTAGAAATCTTGAATCATAAAGTGGATATAAATATAAAGAGGTTTAAGCTACAATCATACTCTGCAAATCCAAAAAAAATCTGCATAGATTGGCCATTAAATTAAAAAAATGTAACTAATGCAAGCTATATAAAAGAACTTACTGATAATACAAGGAACAAACATAGGTAAGTGACAGACCTAAAGGAAATCTTAGAAATGTTTAGATCTCATTATGAAGCATTAAACAATACTAATTCAGATTCTATTAACACTCTAAAAGAAAAGTTTTTGATTTAAAATGTTAATAAAAAAGTAACTAATGAACAAAACATAAAATTGATAAAACCAATCTCACTAATAGAAGTTAAGGAAAATATTAAAAATATTAAAAGCAATAAGGGTTCAGGAATAGATGGTATTATTGGTGAATTTTCCAAACTTCTTCCTGATGAGACTTTAAAAATTCTAGTAGCAACTTTTGAAGAATTTAGAAAGTATGGAAAGTGCTTCCTTTCATGGAAATATGCCATAATCTCACCTATTTTAAATTAGGACAAAGATCCCAAACTTGTAACATCATATCACCCCGTATCTTTACTGAATGTTGATTATAAAATTTTCACTTCAATTCTTGCTAAAGGATTAAATCAATTTATGCCAAAATTAATAGCAGAAGATCAAACAGGCTTCATATCAAACAGGAAAGTTCAAGACAATGTCATAAAAATTATATCTTTAATAGATCTAGTGAACAAGAAAAAGAAATAATTATCCATTATCAGCTTAGATCTGGATAAAGCTTTCAACTCTATAACTTGGCCTTATTTATATAAAGTACTAGAATCATTTATTTTTTCTCCTGACTTTATAAAATTAATAAACAATCCATATGAAAATTTGGTGTCTTACATCAAAATTGGGGCTTTCTTATCCACCCAAATCAAAATATTAAAAGGAACCAAACAAGGCTGCCCACTCTCTCCCCTATTATTTGCCTTAGCAGTGCAACCATTAGCAAACTACATTAGAAATGACACTAATATTGTTAGCTTTGATATTAATTCTTACCACTCTTCCAAAATACAATGCTTTGCAGATGACATTTTGTTAACTATTGGAGATTTAGATTATTCATTAGACCATATTATAAAATCTCAAAATTTTTTTTAAGAAATCTCAGGTTTAAAATTAATAATAACAAAATGAAAACTATACTGTTAAACAAAAAAAATCAGTGCCATATTAGGAATACACAGTAATTTCAACTGGAAAAATGACTCCTACAAATATCTAGGTGTACAGATAAAAACAAATTGGAAAGACATTATACATTCAAATTATAATAACCTGATAATTGTGGTCAAAGAATATTTAAGCAACTGGGGAAAAATGTTTTTCTCTATGGAAGAAAAATTATCTTTAATAAAAATGTGCATTTTACCAAAACATTTATTTCTATTTCAGACTATAATAGTTGGATCTAGTAAAAAATAGATAAAACAACTCAACTCACTTCTGTTTAAATTTTTATGGCATCCGCAGAAACCAAAAATAAGATATGACTGGCACTGTAGGGAATGGGAAAAGGAAGGCATTGCATTTCCGAATCTAAACTTTATTCTTAAGCAGCTACACTTAACATAATGAGTCACTGGATAAGTAATAAATATACATCAAACTGGAAGAAATTGCGTGAAACTATATTGCTTTCTAACATTGATGAGACAATATATAATGTTTACAGATAATAATAAGATGTTTTTGGTTGTAAAAGATGTAATATTTAAAGAAAACAGAATTGAAAGATATCATCATTGTATCATCTACATATTAAACAACTTTAAACAGATAATGAACAGTAACTACAAGACAAGGCATCTTTTACGTTTAATGTTTCTGGTAGCATTGACAAGAAAATGTCTAAATTCATTTAATATAAGGAAATTAATGGTGATGAAGGAAAACGGTCTAATATTTTGGCACCGATTCCTTGGTAATAATATATATGCCACAAATAATCTGATGGCTAGGTATAATTCTAATCAAAATAGCTGGTTAAATATCCAGATTTTTAGAGAATATCTACTAAATGAGCTCAAATCAAATCAAGTGCTTGATGTTTCATTATATCCAAAAGTAATCTCTCTTTTCTGTGGACTGAATACGACTAACCACAATATGGGCTTTTCATTATCTAGGATTTACAAAACACTAAGAGCAGACTTACAAATACCAGAAGATTCTTTATGGAGTTATATTGAAAAACTAAATATATCTAAATTTTCAGACTCTGATAGAGCCGTGACATTAAAATCAGTTAATAACGCAACCTCATCACTTTTCTGGAAAACTTTTACTTAGAAGTTTATCCATAGGAGCTACTTTACTCCTCATAAATTGGCATTGATTTCACATACTAGTACTCATAATTGTTGGATATGTGAGGAAACTTTATGTGCTAACTGGGCACTGTAAAATGGTTAGAACCTTTTGGCAGGAATTTAAGTTCTTTTCAAAGGCTTTGTGGTCTGTCAAAGGTGACATCTCAGATTCTTTGTCATTATTTAATGCACCGATACCAGTATATATCCCAATGACACAAGTGCATCTTCTCTGGTCTCTTCTTGCAGTTGCAAGGAAAATTAGCACATCAAACTGGAAAAGTAAAAACATCCTCTCTTTTTCTGAGTTTATTTTACTGGCCAGAACTGTATGTAAAAGAGAACTGTTAACCCTTGATTTAAGATCAACAAAAGTAACTCATAAGAAATTATCATGGATAAAACTAAAGAATTTATTAGACAAGATGTAATATATACATCGTAAATTTTGTATGTTATGGGCTTTGTAAATAGTTGAGTTGTATATAGTTCTGTTTTATTCAATTTGCTTAAATGCACAGAAATATTTTGTTTTGTTTGTAAAAATTCAATAAAAATTGTTTAAAAAAACACTACAGTTTGTGCTCCACATATGTGGATAGATGGATTCATGTCCTCTGCTAACTGAGTTTTGCTTGGTGCAGTCATTTAAAAGAAGTTTGGTTTACAAACATGGCCACATTCAAGCCTTTGTTCTCCAGAAAAAATATGTTTCTTTGTCTGTATGTTTATTTACTTAGTTTTTCTTTTCTTTTTCTGTGGTCTTTCAAGTTACTAAGCATACCAAATGATTTTACCTTGTGATAAGGGGGAGTGATGAGCCATACAAATAAACTTCACTCAGCCCGTAACTCACTTCTTCACTGGCCATTTCTATTTCTAATAAATTAATTGTGATATTTTTGCCTCAGTTTCACCTCTGCCAACTACAGTTTTAACAAGTAATATGCTCTCAGTTGTAAACATGCCTGTACCAGTATGCACATTCAGGTCACCCATTATCAATGACAATTCTTATTGTCCTTGTTCTGCTGTCTGAATGCACTCTTTTCTTCACTATCATAACCTTGTTGTGGGTCATAAGCTGGGGTTATAACTATAGCCCTGTCCTTACACTGGAGTCTGATTACCATGAGTTGGTCATTATTTCTGAGTATGTCCCTTACTGCCTTCTGAGACTCTTCCTCACCAAAATTCCCACACCATTTCTAGTTTGTCTTGTTCATGTATAGTAGACTCTGGACCTTAAGCCAAGTGACTTTGCTACATAGTGCCTTCATCTTGTCTTTTGTATGCATATGATGTCCAGCCTCATCCTTACAATCATGTTATTCACTTCCAATCTGCATCCTGTCAGAACATCTGTATTGAGTGTAGCATATTAGTTCATGTTTAGCAGGTTGATTGATTTTATGTCCAGCTTTTGCTTAACAATGCTATCTCAGGAAACCTAGTCTGGGCAACTGGACACCATCCAGCCAGTACCTTATTGACTCAAGGCTGCTAAACTTTATAGCAGGCACACACTGGTGAATAGAGGCACATACATCCCTCCCACCATTAGCACAATACTATGGTATAGCCTGGAATATGCAGGGCTTATTTCTCAACCCATGTTTTGCCAGTAAATACCCATGTCCATTTTGGTAACATTAGTCATTACAACCAAAATCACCTACACTGTCAAGTGGCTAATGTTGACACAGCATGCCTTCTGTGATCCATCTTCTTCAATACTAGACCTAGTGCCCACTGCAGTTGATGCCTGAAGTGGTTGGTCTATACAGCTCTTCCCTCTATAATGTACCATCTATAGTCTGTGCTGCTGCCCACAGCTGCATACTTGGGATACTTTGAGCTGGAAACATTCAGTATTTTTTTAGGGAAGTGAGAGGAACCCCACAGAGACCAAGGCAGACCATGCAAACTCTGGCATTGGCCAAAAGTCAGATTTTAAACATTGTACCTTGTGCATAGGAAGGAAAGATTTTAACTATTATGCCAACTGGTCTGTCCTTCACAGTAAGATTAATTGCACAGATTTGTTTAGCTTGCTGCCCTCCCTGAGCATCACCCTCTAACTTTAAACATCTCCTTCTCCCACACATACTTGGAAAACCAAACATGAAACTTCTTTATATATATATATATATATATATATATATATATATATATATATATATATATATTAGTATTTAACACTTCAGTGTATGTAGGATACTTAATTTCCTATGCCACCTTGTCCTTTCATATTACTCTTTGAACTGTTTTTCCAACTACCTAGAAAAATATTTCCCTTCCTGTTTACCAATTATCATAGCTTTAGCACATGGATCTATACTGTGACCTTTTATTTTAACCTGTTTGTAAACAATTTGGCCAGGATTTCTGAGAAAGCAGCAATAGTATAATACAAAGAGAAATCCACTTATACTCTGTCTGAAATTCAGCTCATCATACAACTCCATCGAAAAATGACTAGAATAGGTGGATCTACTGCTTAAGCCAAAGAAAACCAAATGAATGTTTTTCACCACAAAATTTCAAATAAACAAGTACATTAATTTCCATATCTACTCATCATAAAACACCATAATTTAAAATGTCTCATATACAGAACTACTGTGTGTAACCCTTGACATTCACCTTGAATTTGATAAATATATCCAAAAGGCAGCTACAAGGATCCACCACAAATTGACCTTCAATACAGAACATCCCATCACTTAACCAAAAATGCCTAAATGTCAGTAGCAATGACCTATCTTCTTCCTGCTTTACTATGTTCTTTTCCTATCTTCAGTAACTTAGATGCCAACCAACTAAATTACTTGCACCAGTGTTAAAATAAAACTGTAAAATATGCTTCCAATAGCTGCTGGGTGAGACAGGGATGAAATGACTCCTGAAGGTACTCATAGTAGTATGGAGAGAAAGGGTTATACCAGATGTCTGGAGAATAAGCACACTCATATCAGTGTACAAGAACAAAGAGGACATCCACAACTGTGGGCAGTATAGAGGTATCAAACTCCTGTCACATTGCATGAAAGTTTTGGAGAGGGTGAAAGATAAATGGATACACAGAGTAGTAGAAAGGAAGATGAGCAGTTCAGATTCAGATCAGAATGCAGCACAACTGATCCGATGTTTGCAGTGATGCAGATAGCTGAGAAAAATATGGAGATGGGGAAAGAGTCCAACTGGACTGGATATTCATAGGCTTGGAGAAAGCATATGACAAGGTCCCACAAAACCTGATTTGAGTTGTACTGCAGTGGTTTAAAATTCCAGAAACACTGGTAGAATTAGTAGAGACTATGTACAAGGATCCAATGACTCAAGTAAAAACAGTGTTCAGTCTCATACAGGGGTTTTCGGAGGGAGTGGATATACATTAAGGTTCAGAGCTGAGCCCACTGATGTTCATACTAATTATTGATTACATTAGCAAACAGGTCATGGGGAGACATCAACAATGTTGCTGTATGCAGACATTGTGGTATTACAGGCAGACTCTGGCAAGAGCTTCAGCAAGGGATAGGGGAATGGAATGTAAGACTGAAGGCACATTGAATAAAACTAAGTACAGATAAGACAGTGGTAATAGCAGCAAATTGGACAAATCAGAAGAAGCTGAGCATTGAGACAAAAGCAAAAATACTAGAACAGGTTAATAGTTTCAAGTATATGGGTGTGGTGGTTGAGAAGAAGGGAAGTCTGAATGAAAAGGTCAAAGCTAGACTCAGAGGTGCTGTAGCCAACTGACATAGAGTGTCAGGTGTAGTATATGACAGAAAAATGCCAAAGACATGGAAAAGTAAGGTGTGAAAAACAGTGGTGCAACCAGTATTACTGTATGGTACAGGAACTTGGGCAGTAAAGGCAGAACAAATGAGGAAGCCAGACGTGATGGAAATAAAGTGTTTGACATGGTAGGATGCACACTGTGGGACAGATGAAGAAACGAGGGCATAAGAACAGAAGCCAAAGTAGCTCCAAGTGCAGAAAAGATCAAGTATAACAGATTATGTTGGGTTGTGCTCATTTGGAGAAAAGCAGAAGATAATCTGGGGAAGAAGATTTAGAATAAATAGGAAGACTGCCCAGAGTTATGAATGTTCCCTTTGTTCTTGTACACTCAATCAAGTATTCTTACTCTCCAGTCATACGGGGTAGGCCTTTCTTTCCATACTGCTGTGAGTACCCTCAGAAGCCATTTCTCCCCATCTCACCATTTGTCTTTATCATATCTGCTATGACCTCATCTGATCCTACTGTTTTTCCTGAGTTCATTTTCCTTAGTGCTGTTCTTACTTCTTCTAAGGTTCGCTACTCCTCTTCTTTCATTGTAGGATGTATCTGGGGCAGTACATCTTCTGTAGGGTTTTCT
Source organism: Protopterus annectens (assembly GCF_019279795.1). Lineage (NCBI taxonomy): Eukaryota > Metazoa > Chordata > Ceratodontiformes > Protopteridae > Protopterus > Protopterus annectens. The sequence continues at coordinate 1,277,075,555 of NC_056737.1, forward strand.
TCATTCAGAAGCTGCTGAGAGTACTCCTTCCATATATATTTTATATTCTGTGGGCTAGTGAATAGATTGTTGCTAGCATCCCTTACGAAGGGTGCCTGATGACCATTTTCATTATATTTCTGCGTTTGCCTTGCAACTTGATAGAGATTCTTTGTGCCATCTACTGTGTCACTTTCCAGAAGCTGGTAGAGTGCCTCTGATGCATTGTTCTTTGCTACTGCAACTCCACTCTTAGCCTCTTTTTTAGACAACCAGTATACTTGCTTAGCCTGGCACATCTTTTCTATCTCCCCTTTTTTCCTGTACTGCTTCTTTCTTTTTATGACTTTCTGGACTTCTGCATGTCACCATCAGCTTTCTTTATCTACTATGCTTCCATACCTTGCTCGGTCACATATCTGTTCTATAGTAGTCACACTTGCTGTTTTGAGGTGCTGCCATTCTTCATCACCTTCACCTATTTTCTCTTCTTCCTGAGATTCTACAGCCCTAAACAATTCCTTGAATTCATGAGCTTTTCTCTCAGCCTCCCTCTAGGTCTTCAGCCTTAAACCACACCAACTTAAAAACAAATAAATTGTCATTGCATAGAGAGTACTTAAAAAGAAAATACAGATCAAATACATTTCTACCAGTATTTCTGTCCATTCTGACATGGCCAACCTTGTATTTCTCTAACTATGAAGTCTGTAGCCATATCTTAGTCGTAAGGAAGTAAGAAGTCCAATAACTTCCAACATTTAAAATGACTCTTAAAAAGTAGGTACACATATTTCTTATTCAAACATAGGATGTAATAATAATACCACCACTGACAGCAGATTACCAAACAGCCAAAATGCCCCATCATATTTACCTGGTATTTGAACTTGATTATACAGTTTATTCAGTTAGTTATTTTGCCCCATTCTGTTGCAGCCAGTATAGATTTGAACAGGCATGTCTGTCAAATGCTGTTTTCCTGTTCATTTCCTGATAACCCAACCCAGTAACACCATGAACCAAGACAGCCCATCTATAAATCATGCATGCCTGTAGCCTTTGGGAATTATCCAGGCAAGCCAAGGCTTTATAACTTGCATTCCAAAAATATTTCAGAGCTCCCAATCTATGGGTTTTCTAAGTGAATCCAGATCAGGAGGTCATGATTGCCCTGACACCCCACCCCATAAATCCCTCTTAACCTCTTCTACTTATTATAATATCCATACAATTGCATCAAATGTATTAACCTGCAAGATACTGGAACAGGTTAATAGCTTCAAGTATCTGGGAGGGGTGGTTAAGGAGAAGGGAAGTCTGAATGAAAAGGTCAAAGCTAGACTCAGAGTGGCTCTTGCCAACTGCCCTTCTCTACTGGCAGCATTCATTTCTGTCATTGTATTCTTTCACTTTCACCATCTCAAAAAAACCCTCTTTTATTTCCTTCACCACTCTCTTCCATATTGTCTCTTCTGGCTTATAGAAATAGCATCGACCTATTTACAGCATTAGCAGAACTGTAAACATTTTCAGAGCTATCACTTTACTATCTTCATCTGTGTATATCAAACACCATTCCCTCATGCTGCTGTTATCCACGTATTGTGTCATCCCATATCTCATTGTCAGCTTCCTGGATGTTTTGTTCAACCCATACTTCTGGATGTCTCAGTCTTTGATGTTCTCAGAAAAAGGAGGTAGACCGGAACCAATATGTGGTTATGTACATAGTTTGTAACTAAATTCTTAGTTTTTACCTCACTTATCTTTTAACTGATATTTCCACAAAAGAGATAAATTTCTCTTAAAAGACTGCATACATTTTTGTCTGGAATTCCTATGTATGGCATTATATCTTATCATATGCAAAGAGCACCACTTTTATTTCTTTCATGTTTTCCCAATCATACTCTTCTATTTCTGACATATCCTCTGAGCTAAAGGTTCTAAGTTGATGGCAAACAAAAGGGAATAGTGGACAGCCCTGTCTAATTCACTTGCTGAACATATTGAGCCTGATGTTCCCTTACACATTATACTTGTGTTGGGCCACCTAAAAATATATAAAAAATAACTTTAACCCATTCTTGGGGGAATCCCAGTTTCCTAAGGACTTCTTTAACAAATCCCCAGCTTGGTCTATTAAATGCTTTCTCAGCATCTAGAGTTATTAACATAAGTATTTTATTCTTAGTCATTGTATCTAGTTGTCATCACAATGTTCTATTAATATTGTCTAACATCTGTTTCCTTCTATAAAGACACAGTGGTCCTCTTCTGTCATTCTTTTCAATAAGCTTGTAAAGCTTTTGGCTGCAATTGTTATAAAGCCCTTATAATTGTAGTTCAGGAGTGAGATAGGTTTATAAGACCCTGGGTCAACACAATCTTTACCCTTCTTTTGTATAATAACCAATACAATTACCTTCCAAGACCTATAAATGTCAGCCCATTTCAATATTATATTAATCAAACTATGCCAGGCCATTAACATATTCTATTACCATTTCCAAATTTTATCTAGAATCCCATCCAATTCAGGGGAAATCCCAACCTTCTGATCTTGCATTACCTCCAGTATTTCATCCACACTAATCTCCATTTGCAACACCACTGTTGTCAACCTCCATTCATTTCAGAAGGATCACATTCTTTAATTATTCCTCATCTGTTTAACACTTAGTTTCAACTCATTGTCTTGTTGATATAGTTTTTCTTTAACTGGTCTTCTCCATCTAAGCCACCTACTATGTCTCTGGCATTGTACTCGAGTCTCAATCTTTCCAGAGCTTGAACATAGTTTTGTCTACAATCTGCCCATTTTTCCTGCAAAATAATTCTTTCCCAACTCTTGATTCTCCCATTTACTCCAACCTACCAGTCAGCTAAATCTTTTTTTCACTGATGTAACCTTCCAATTCCACATGTATTGTGCTGGATGACATGCTTATCCTTTAGAAAATATGTGAGGGAAATGCGAATGCTTTCCTCTTTCTTTCATTTCCCCGATGTAGCTTCAGTAAAGCAGGAGCACAGTCAGTGTTATTTGGAATGTTGTAGTCACAAGTCAATTAAATACACTTCATATGGCATCTGCCTAGTCTAGCCCAAGTCCTGTATTTTCTATGTAATAAGTGTAGATTCCTAACTCCCCTCTCCACCTGCATGATATCAGTCATACCAAACAATTTTATGTATTTTTCTAATTATCTCCCTTTGATAGGTATTTGTATCCCATGTGAATCCTCATAGACTTTCCTTGTAGCTAACTAAATTCCATTCACTGGTGATTATAGTAATATCCTGTAGCATTGTCACCACTTGCATCCAGTATTTGTTTAACTTCTTTAATATGAGTTATATGTTGGAGATACATCCCTTCTAATGTGATATTGTTACTATATGAAATGTCTTTTATAAGTTCATACTAGGCTAACTGCCTTTGTGGGCCATTTTAAACCTAGCCATTTTCCCCGTCTGAGAATCAAACTCTGAACCTTGTGCTTGTAAGGTAAACAGCTTAACCATCATGCCAACCTCCCACCCCTGTAGCTACATATATCCAGTGTATGTCCCTATCTTCATCTTCAATCTGGATTCCTGTTGCTTGGCTTATTAATATCAGTGCCCTTCTTTTCCTTTCACCTTTCAAACTTGAGTAATATCTCATCATTTTACTTTGATTTGGTACTCATGTTTGTTCTTACTTAGGTGTGTCTCCTCTATCACTGCTACTTGAGCAACAGCACTTTTCTCAATACATTTTAACACTCTATCCACCGTCTTGCTCTCTGTCAGAGCATTAATGTTGGCTGACATAAATCTCATTAGTTATTACAATCAAATAGATTTTCCCTCCCTAGGATTCTTGGTTAACTACTTGATGTCAATATGTATGCACTGCCCTTTTCTGCCAACCTGCACCTCTAGTGTATTCCCCTATGTCAAGAATGTTGATTTTAGTTCCAGTAATCGGACCTATCTCATTTCCTGTCAAGCCCTCTGAACTGAAAATTAATATAAATAACTTTTATTGTGATACCAACTTTCTGTCCTCAACCCTCCCCAGAAGATTTGTCCAGAACCAAGTACAATAACAGGCACTTGCAAATTTCTTTCTAAAGCTGAGCTGATGCTCTTAACTGGCTGTACACTGAAAGTCCCATTTTCATGATTATTGAGTTACCTGCTCCACAACTGTCCTTTCTGTTAACCCAGATCTAAGTTTAAACTATCAACACTTTGTTAATTCAGCCTCTATTCCCATAAAGAAATAGATATGTATGACTTTGGTATTTTGCTCATCATTCATGTGTTAATCAGTTTGGCTTAACAGCCCCCCCCCACACACACACACACACACACACACACACACACACACACACACACACACACACACACACACACACACTCACAGACTGTGTTTTTTTTCTTCCACCTCATCTTGGCCAATTTCCAATCACACCTCTCAACCGTACAGATTTTTGCAGAATGTTGAGATTTTTGCCTCATATTTTTTGGTCTGTTTCTCATAAAATTGTACTTTCTGTCAAATCACTGGCAAATTGTTAAAAGTTGAAATAAGAAAATAAAGACAGACATTTGAATTTCAGACTTCATACCCTTCATAAAACTCATGCTAATGCAAAACCGGGTCTATATTAGATCAGAGAAAAAATGTTTCAGTGAATGGCTGTTCCTGCTTGTAGTCATGAGGTTACCCCTTATGTTCAAAATGTCTGCATCCATTTGGGTAATCTTAATTTCAAGTTATATTTTAGGTGTATATTAACTGATGTCCATTGTCCCTAGTGATTCCATTAGGTCCTACTTAAGTACCTTATGACTCTCTGTATAGTGCTTTACCTAGAGCTTCTTGTGCTTTCATATGTGTTCCCTCTTCTTTTTGCCTTTTTCTAAAAACATTAACTCTTACTCTCATCTCCAAGGAGTTGAAGTAAGTAAAAATTCCCATTGCTTTTAATACATTCTAAAGATATAATCTAGGAGCAGTAAAATTCATGGCTAACTACATGGCATCTGTACTAGAAGTCCTGACTATATAATTTCAATCATCCAGTTAAAATTCTCATGTAACCTACAGATATGTTTATTAACTAATATATGCATAGCCAACATCAAGCAGAATTATTAGGAAAAAACACATTCTATACCATAATCCACAACATCCAAATATAACTGATGAAAATAAAGTATATCATAGTATATACTTTTTATTTGGGTGTCTGTTCAAAGACCCAGTCAAAATTAGACTTTGGATATGCATAACCTTAAACTAAGTCAGTCTGCCGAGACAGAGCCAAACCTTAACTTTAACATCTGTTGCTTTACTTTGTTGCAAAGGACAGAAGCCCAAGTATCACTATCACAAATGAGAAACATACCTTGTTCAGGAATTGTTCTCTTCTGAAACTCCTGTACAGTTACAGCAACTACTTAGGTTTTGCATGTGTCACTTGTTAGGCCCCCCTGCTTTTAACAAATTACAACCAAGACATTTCTAATATTGACGTGCAGAATGTGGTCAGGTTCATATTCAAATTCTGAGAACAAGAAGTGTGATATTCTGAATGGTAGCCAACAAAACTGCACTGAAAACTTCCACGAATGCAGTCACCATGTCCACATTATAAATTCATGATAAAATGTATTTTTATGTTAAACAGTTTCTTCCTGGTTAGTAAAACAAAATGGACTTCTTTAATGATACCAAAAAATGTATGTATGGAATATGTATAGAAAGTGGGAGTTTGAATTATTCCCATGTATTCCTCCTTCTCATGGTCCTCTACTATACAACAACCCCATAGTTGGTATAGGCCTCCTCTGAAAATAAAATGCTAATTATATTACAATGAGTTTCAATATTCTGTTGTTTTTTTATCCAATCGTACTTTATTTTTTTGAAGATGCAGGATGCGGCTGTAGGACCAGATGAAATAGGGTATGAAATGTATAAAAATATAAGGGATTGGCAAAAAATAAATTAAAAATTTTGAATGAATGGTTAAATGAAGGTTTTATGTATAAAGAACTATGTAGTGGAATACTTAAATTCTTATGTAAGAAAGAAGATAGAAGACAAAAAAAATGGAGACTAATGGTATTGAATAATAATAATGATAATATCTTTATGAAAATAATGCGAAAGAGATTTGAAGCTAAAATGGAAAATATTATGGAAGATTGCATATATAATATAAAGAGAAAGGGTTGTCAAGAATTGTTAATGGTAGAGAAATTGTGGGTGAACAGAAATGAAGAAGTGAAAATCATGATAGGAGACCTTAATAAGACATTTAACACAACTGGATATGAAATTCTATGGGCAATAATGAAAGAATATAATATAAGTGAGAAAGTTAGGAATTTACGTATGAAAACGTATAGTAGTAATAAAGTAAAATACCATATGAAAAGTGTCCAATGAGTTGTATACTCTTTGCATTAGTTATGAATGTTATAGTATGTGAATTAAATTACAAAAACAAGGAGGTGGAGTATATAACACTTGAAGGGTTAAGAATTCTAGTCCTGTTAACATATGCAGATGACATTATAATAATTTCAAAAAACAAACTTTGGATAAAAGAAGTAATAATTTTCTGAAGTTGGTGTCTAGAGATGATAGGGATGATTTTAAATAAAAAAGGAAAGTAAAGGTTTTGGCAATATTGTAAAGATCAGGGTATATATTTTAGAATCAATTAAATGTCTGTGTTAGGTATAAAGTTTGGGAATCAAGATGTAAGTATAATCCAGTGGAAAAAACAACAGTAGAAATAAAACAAACATATTTTCTGGACAACATATAAATTAAAACATTCAAAGTCCAAAAAAGAAATCCAGCACAAAGGAAGATGAAGGTTCCAAAGTTTTATTGTGGCAAACTCCATAAATAAAATATCCACAGCAAACCGGTTTCGGCTGAGAGTTCAAGCCTTCTTCAGTGCAAAAGAAAAATACATTAGAGCAAACCCTGATACCTGCTTATATATGTATACTTAAATTGGCTTAATCAGCTTAATCAGATGATTGAAATATTTAATCATTAATTAGACAAAAAACTTGACCATCCAAGGCTGTATTTAGCTGTACTCATTCAGGCCTGGTTTAAATAAAGCTCCTAGCCTGATTATCCAAGAGGATTCTTTATTGTTTAATATATTATGCCAGCCAGCTTTGGACGTTCTGTTCATTTGAATTTTGTCTATAATGGTAAACGTGAACTTAGCAGTTTGCTATACTAAAGTATGTTTGTAAAGAGCGTTTGAAATTCTTTTGTTTCTAATTTTGCTTAGATGTTCACTGATGCGATGTCTAAAGGGTCTAGACGTTTGTCCAACGTAAAATGAAGAACAAATGCAGGTGGCTAGATAGATAATCCAGTTGCTACTACAATTCCCAAAACATCTGATTTGGTAAAGTTTGGAAGTATTGCAACTGGTAAATTCCTTTGTTTGAAATATGTGTGAACAAGCACTGCAATGACCACATGAAACACAACCTGTCAACGTATCACCAAATAGAGTTTTTTGTAAAGTGACCAGTGGGTAATAGTGTTTATAGAGGGTTAAATGTGAATTTATTGTTCTACCTCTTCTGTAAGAAAATGAACATCGAGGGCCAAGTATTTCATTCAGTTGGTCATGAGCCAACAAAATATCCCAATGATTATTAATGATATTTCTAAACCTATAAGTGTTTGCCTCAAAAGTGGTTACTAGCCTGATGATCTGTGATTTTTGTGTACTATCATGCCCAGTCCATTCTTGGTATACTAAAAGATGAGATCTTTCTATTTGGTCTACCTCAGTTAAGGTTCGAGAAATACAATCCTTATGATATCCCCTTGTAAGCAATCTATTGGTTAGGTCACGTTGGCATGTTTGAAAACTTTGTTCAGCGGAACAAATACGCTTAGTATGTAGGTATTTTGATTCTGGGATGTTGTTGATGATGTGGCGGGGGTGATAACTAGAGGCATGCAATAGGGTATTGTATTCTGGAAATTTCCTTGTACCTTGGTCTCTAAGGTATGATCATCCTGTCTGGTGATGATAACATCCAGAAAGATAATTTCCTGATATTCAATATGTAGTGTGAACTGAATACCCCATTTATTCTCATTAAGATATTCAATAAATTCATGCACATATAGTTGACCACCTCATCACACCATCCAACAATCATCCAGATAGCGTCTCCAAATGTCCAACTGATCAAAAAAAAAGTTATGGCTATCATCATATATAAGTGGTTCCTCCAAAAATCCCATAAACAGATCAACATAAATAGGGGCAAAAGATGCTGACATTGCTGTGCCACAGACCTGCCAATATATCTTACCTTGAAATTGAAAAACATTTTTTGTCAATACATGTTCAGTTAGGTATAGAAAAAGTGTATTGAAGCCAGAGGAATAAAGTTTAGATTTTCCAAGCCAATATTGAATGGCCTCTAATCCCGCCCATTGTGGTATACTTGTATAAAGGGAGGTGACATCAAGTGTACATAGGGATCAATCTGGTTCCAGTTGTATAACCTGGATGATGTTAAGAAATTGAGTAGTATCTTTTAACCTAGACCTGACCATAGATAATAAAGGTTGAAGTTACTCAATGAGGAAGGCAGATAAAGGTTCAGTCAAAGATCCCCTCCCAGACACAATCGGTCGTCCCGGAGGACAATTAGAATTTGTGTGTATTTTAGGAAGTAGATATAAATATTGGGGAATGGGATCAGAAACCTTCAATTGTTTGCAAATCTTTTGATTTATAATGCCTTCCTCAGTGGCTAAGTCTAAAAAAGAATCAATTTCTTTCTTGAAATTGGGAATTGGGTCAACAACCATAGGTATGTAAAAATGATGGTCGGACAATTGCTTATCTGCCTCAGCCTGGCACATGTCCCAATCCATTACCACAATGCCACCTCCCTTATCAGCTTGTAATATGACTATGTCATGATTAGAACTCAAATCATGTAGGGCATTTTGTTCTTCTTTGGTGAGGTTGTGTCTGATAATATGATGTTCATGGGAAAAATGTAAGTCTTTCAAAACACATTCCTTAAAGATAGTCATATGTTTGTCCATAGGGGGTTGAAAGTTGGATTTACCAAATTGGAAACCAGTAGCTCTTTGAGTGTTTGTTGTGTCTGAAAAAAATATTTTAAGGTTAAGTAGTCTACAGAAATCATTTAATTCATTAACCAAAACATGTTCAGGTACAACAAACGTCGGTATAAAGTTTAAACCCTTATTTAACACTTTATTTTGTACATCAGACAGTTGGTATGAAGAAATATTGTGTACATTGTTTACTGTGTTACAATCTTCTCTAATAGTTGTTGAATGTTCGGTGTGGTTGTATTTTCTATGTTTTCTACCCCCCCCCCCCGTGTTCTTATGCCTAAAGGGACTGCCTGAGGTTTTCTTTTTGCTACTGGAGATTCCTGGGTGGAAAGGGAATCTAAGTCAGTGGCAGAGGAAGAATCTTCCTCTGAAGTGCCACTATATGCCTGTGTGGTTTTTCTGAGTATGGATATTGGTCTCTTTTTTCTATTATTCATTTTAGGACCTGAGTCAGAAAAACGAACATTTTTTGAGTAACAAAGGGTTTTCCATATATACATAAATATATATATATATATATATATATATATATATATATATATATATATATATATAAATGGGTCTATGTCAGATGATCAAGTTTTCAGAAACTTGAAATTCATATGGATGAGACCATTTGATCGAGTTTCTGAAAACTTGACCATCAAAAAAAACCCCCACAAAAATCTACTTTTTTACATTTATGCAGGAGGAAAGCCCCCCACACCCCCTATATATATATATATATATATATATATATATATATATATATATATATATATATATATATATATATATGGATTTGTATCACTTCACTGAAAGACCATTTCACTGACACCCATTTCACTGAGTTCATTTCACCTAAAACTCATTTCACATAAAACTCATTTCACTGACAAGTAGTACTCTAAGGCAAGTCAAAGGTATATGCCCTTTTCTCTCCTTTAGTGCGATCCTGGTGTTAGTATATATAATTGGGGGGGTGGGCACACCCCACGACATTGGGGGGTCTGGGGGGCATAGCCAGCTACCTAGTTGGGTTTTACCAAATAATGTAAAACAAAACCAGACAACAGAAAAACAAATCAAGTGGGGTGCTATGCCCCCAACACCCTTCAGTGGGGGGGCTGTGTCATCCACACCCCCCCAACTATAAATACTAACACTAGGATTGCACTACAATGGGGAAAAGGACATATACCTTTGACTTGCCTTAGAGTACAACATGTCAGTGAAATGATTTTTAGGTGAAATGAACATTCAGTGAAATGAAATTTAGGTGATTTGGTCTATGAATCCATATATTTAAATATATATATATATATATATATATATATATATATATATATATATATATATATATATATATATATATATATATATATATATATATATATATATATATATATATATATATATATATATATATATATATAAAAATATATATATATATATATATATATATATATATATATATATTTATACTAAATATATCAATTATATATACCAACTTCAAGATCACACTACAGTAAAGAAAAGGGTAAATTTCCTAATCCTCGCTCTGCCATGATCTCCATTCAATATGAATTTCAAGTTTCTGAAATCTCAGTCAATTGATAGGGATCCATAAGATATACATATATCTATATCTATATATATATATATATATATATATATATATATATATATATATATATATATATATATATATATATATATATTTATAAATCTATATATCTATATCTACAAAGTAGATATAGATAAATGCATGTATCTATATATGTATATATTTGTACACTTGTAAATATTTTTTTTCATCCACCTGAGTTACCACATAATAAACGAGATGGGTCTTGTTTTAACATCTCATCCAATGGATGACACAGTCAGGAGTGCAGCACCCCCTTATACTGCACTGCAGTGTCAACAATCCAATTACTTGGTGTGGGAAAAAACCCAAAGCCCTCTGCACCAAAGGCAATTGTGCTACCTGTTAAGCCACTGACACTGAAACTGTAGGATTAAGGAAACTGATTCGCAACATATGGCTTTTCCTTTTACAGTGAAACTCATCTCTTAAACCTACACTGTTTTTCTAATGTATATGCCCAGCCACTCTTGCTCCAATATCTGTATGCATTCTTGTGATTATTTCACTTCAAAGATATAACGTTTAATGCTGTAAAATGCAGAAAAATTAACTTTGGTAAAAACACCAGTGGACTTCCATTTGCACTTGACTTTCAGTTACTCACTGATATTGTTGAATGAAGGATGTGGGTTTTAGTGGACTCTGACTTGAGTTGCAAGGGACATCTAATTGGTGTTATGAAAAGGTATTAACACCTTTTAAGTAATATAAGATGCTGATTCTCAAGCCATTATTCCAAGGTTTTGTTTCCACTATATACATTTGCTGTAAGGCCTATTAGAAAGTATTCTGGTTCCTTTTGTTTATACAACTGTTCAAAAATTATGAAATTAGAAGGGGTACAGAAGTCCCTTGCAAGAATTGTAGCTGGAACTTGTAACTTCTCCTATGGAGAAAGATTAAAACATCTTTCATTTTACTCTGTTGGCTTTATATTAATACAAGGGATCTTATTTTGACCTATAAAACTCAGTTGACTACAGGTTAATACAGGGGATCTTAATTTGAACTGTAAAACACTGTTGGCTCTAGGTTAATACCTGGGATTTTTATTTTGACCTAAAAGTGTTTAATGAATGACCTGTTAGCTGCCACACTGGGTACTTGTTTTTTCAAATCACTCTTTTTTTACCAGAAATAGTTAGATCTTGGAATAGGTTCGTAGGAGGTTACTAGGCTAATGGCCCTAGGGCACTTATAAGCCTAGCCATGTTATACCCGAGTTACAATAACAGTCTCAGCCATATTATACCCAAGTTACAACAGAAGACCTTGGATAGATGACCTTTATTTGCAGAGTGAGTCTAAGGTAAGCACCGACTACGTCTGTCTGTAAGGGATATGGGTGCCACTCCAGGGTGAATTTGCAGTCCCCCATCTAAATATCCAGGTTAAGCTTGGACATGGTCAGTGAGGAGCTCCTCTTAATGTGAACGGAGAGTCTCTTCCAAAGGAGTGGCAGTCTCTGGAGTGGGCTAGGTGTGTCTTGTCTTCCAATCTTTTGCCCCCCCAACTTGAGGACCAAATTTTGTGCAAAACATGAAATGCACTGGAGTGCCCAATTTCAGACAATAAACAAAAAATAAAAAAAATATTTAATTTTAAACTGTAGCAAACTGTTTATTACATTTGCTATCTTTGTAGTAATCCGTTTAAACACACATGTAATGCTAAAGTGGTTTAGTTCTCTTCTTTAATTTTAAACTGTAGCAAATTGCTTGGCGCATTTATAGCAAGCAATAACCACACATGATAAGCTAAAGCACTTCAGTTCAGACAAAAAAAAACCTCTTCTTGAATTTTAAACTGTAGCAAACTGCTTACAGGTGCCATGGTTCAAACCACACATGCAATATCATCAAAATGCACTGAAGAAATCTGGAATGGTTAATCGTGCCCCATAGCACTTTGCAATAGAGATGGCTGTCCTTTCATGCCACATTAGTTACTCTTTTGTTAAACCCAGATTCCCTGACTATTCATATCTAGAAACTCTTACCTCTTCTGTTGACACAATTCTCCATGTTAAACCTGTTTTTTTACTCTTCTCATCTTTCTCACTTCTTACCATCATATTCTACTTTAAACATGGCTTCTCTTTCCCACAAACTTGGACAACAGAAATCTCTATGCGTCTTCATACTTCACTACTCAGTACTCCCTGAATGACTTCAGCAATAAACTTTCAGAAAAAAATAATCTTCTTCTTAAGTGCTAAATTATGTCTGTCTCTGCTAGTCTTCCTGTCTATCTGTATGTCTGGCTGCCTCTTCCTTTCTTGCCAAACACGATAAGGTCATCTGTAGAGAAGGCTCTAAGCCATTTTCCCAGCTTGAATCCATTCTGAAAGATATCAGATAAACACTGCATTTTTTCTCCATAGACTGTTGTACCCCTATCCATCCTGTCACAAGAGAGCGTCTACCATGCCTACAAATTATAAGAGTTTGCATTGTGTTTAATGTATGTATTCCACCTTGATTTCATACCTTAAGATTTGATAAATACTCTTCGTTGTAACCTTTCAATAAGATTTGGACTACTGATTGCCTCTTTGCAAGGCTCCAGGTATACTTCTATATGTAAGTGGGATTTTATTATTTACTTTTATCTCCCCCTTCTACTTCACATTTTCAGATCTAGCAAATTCTCTTTAAGCATTCTTGTTCTTATCAGGTATCATATGTTGTTCACTGCTCACTTCACTTAGTTATTCTACTTTATTTTCAGAATACATTCCAAATTCCCTACTAGACTAATGATCAGTACCTATATGCCTCTTTATAATGGAATAGGATACAGCCCACCACCATCTAATCTTAACATTTCTGAGCACTCCTTTTTCTCTAATATTCATGCTCATACAGATCAGGAGTCTTCAAAAAATGGATGGTTTCTCCTGGAAAGACTTAAGGTATCTATTAGCCCTTGTTAGATATAACTCAGCATTAGACTCCATACTAACAAAGAGCTTTACACACTCTTCATTATCAGAATATACCATGAACAACTATGTCACAGTTACAAATTCTCAAAAAAGGGGCCAGGCTTCAATTAATTGCTTTCCCTTTTTGAAAAAAAAAAAAGACCACAATTCATGTATTCTTTTTCAAAGCAGCTCTGGGCAATGCTGGCATTCTAATAACATAAGAGTCTGACAAGAAGGTGCAAATTTCATGAACAATATATCATAAAAAAAAATGAATATTTATGTGTAATCACAATATTATATTTGAACAGTAAAAAACAAAGAAGGAGGTAGCAGCCATGGCTATGTAGAATAACAGCTTTATCAGTAAAAGAGGTGAGCGTTTTCGTGGCACCAGCCTCTTCATCAGACAATCAAAGAATGGTAAAACACAGCATTTATACCAAGCTTATCATTGCCATCAACTACCCAATTAATCCTTAAAACCATATACCTAGTATAAAAAGTTTTATACCTAGTGTGAAAAAGTTTAAAAGCTTAAAATTAAAAACAGCTTGACAATAGAAACAGCATATCACATCATATAACTTAATACATACAATATAAAAGTATAAAAAAGTATAAAAGGTTGAGGGGGGAGGGGGGTACTACCTACTATTTCTTTAAATCTCTATTTAGAAGAATGAGTTTAATATTAATTTTGTCATTCAGGCCTACCCCAATGTTAGCTCGTAGCCTTATAATATAATCCATTCTAGTTCCCTAGTTTCTACTCTCTTCCTAACATCTCCACCTCTATTGTCAGTATAGACTTTATCTATTACTAAAAATAAAAATTTATGTGTCTCATCATGGTCCCTCACATGCCTGGCTAAGGCATTTGTCTCTATTCCTCTGGTGATATCATATATATGCTCTCTCATCTGGTCTCTCAGCCTTCGCGTTGTCATTCCAATGTAGAAGGCAGGACAGACTGTGCAGGGTGCCAAGTATATAATATTCATACTGTCACAGTTAGCTAATATTCTGAAGGTAAACTCCTTCTTTAGATCTGAATGTAGAAATCTACTTCCAGTGTCAACGAAGGTGCAGTAATTACATTTATTACAGGGGAAGGTTCCATATCTGACTGCATTTTCTCTTCTTGTTTCCATGGGTTGTGGTCCACATAATAATCTTTTTATAGATTTTTTATTCTTAAAAGCAAATCCTAGGGTCTCACCTACCAGCCTTTTAACATCATCATCAGCACATAGTATATTCCAATTTTTTTCAATATACTTAGGTTCATAGGTTCATAGGTTTATACTAGGCTATCTGCCCTAAGGCATTTATAAGCCTAGCCCAAATTTTTGTGGCTTACGCCACCCCTTATATGAAAAAATACTGTGCCCATTAGTTTGTTGTGCCTCTGTCCAGCAGTGACACAGAGATGATTCATCTCCCATCCACAGGTCTAGATTTCTCTTGAACAGAGTCAGCGAGGTGCTCTGCCTCACATGGACCGGGATTTTATTCCACAGCATAGGGAGTCTCTGAGTGATAAATCTATCCCTCCAGCACGTCTTATTTATATCCGTGCTAAGGTTTAAGTTGCTTGCTCTAGTGGTTTTGGTGGATTTGGATTTTTTGAGGTGGAGCATGTCCATTAATTCCGGGTTGGACATGGCCTTGTATGTCAGACACATGTCACCTCTGAGCAGACGGTATGCAACTGAATAGAGCTGGAGTTTCTTCAATCTGGCAGCATATGACAGATTTTGGAGTCCCTTTATCCTTTTGGTGAGGAACTTTTGGGGTCTCTCCAATTGCTGCAGATGTCTGGTGAGATACATCCCGAATGGGGCATTGTACTCGATCATTGGTCGGATAAGTGAAGAGTACAGGGGAACAATGACCTCACTAGATCTGGATGTGAATCCCTTCATGATCAGGTGGGCAATGTAGAAGGTCTTTCTAACCACTTTAGCAATGTGAGTGTCAAAAGAAAGGCCACTGTCAACCTGGGTCCCCAGGTCCCTGATAACCTCTTCTGTGCTTAGTGGATTGCCACCTATATGGTAGCTTGGGGTTACCTTGTTTTTCCCGAAGGGTATGACTATGCATTTTTTGGCGTTTAACTTCATGTTACTCGAGTAGGATACTTGTACTCTCATAGGTTTCTGACTAACAGTTCCTACATTTATGATGGTATCCATATCTGAAAAGTATGGCTTACCTGTTCCTTTCCTTGCCTCAGATAAATCCACTAATGACTGTTGTAGCTCTTTTTCACTGTACCCTCTATGTATGAACCTTTCCTTCATGTTCTTGATCTCTTCCTCATAGTTAGTTTGATTAGCTGTGAGTCTTGATGCTCTCAGACCTTGGCCTCTTACAGTGTTCTTAAATATATGTCTCGGGTGCATGCTCTGTCTATGGAGATAGCTATTCCTATAACATTCTTTCCTATACCTTTCAGTTTCCAGAACACCTCTATCTTTTTGAAGTATCCTGACATCCAGATATTCTATAACATCATAGGAGTGCTTCACTGGAAATTTAAGGAAGCTGGTACTATTACCTATTTTGTGGAAGAATGATAGAAATGAGGCTACATCACCTCCCCATAAAATAAAGAGATCATCCACAAATCTCCTGTAAAACTTCAGATGGCTTCCCATCTCAGTGAGTAGGAATTCTTTCTCCCACATAGCCATAACAATATTTGCGTAGCCATTTGCACATGAAGTGCCCATGGCCACGCCATCCTTTTGTCTATATAAATTTACTTCAAACAAAAAGATATTGTTCTCTAATATCAGTTCCATCAACAGTGATAATAAATCAATAACGTGTACATCATATGTTTCATCTTCCATTAAATATTGTTTGAAGAGCTCAAAACCTTTACTATTAGGGATGACTGTGAATAGAGATTTTACATCCAATGTAATCATGAGCCACAGCTATGTAGAATAACGGCTTTATTAGTAAAAGAGGTGAGCGCTTTCGTGGCACCAGCCACTTCATCAGACAATCAAAGAACAGTAAAACACAGCATTTATACCAAGCTTATCATTGCCATCAACTACCCAACTAATCCTTAAAACCATATACCTAATATAAAAAGTTTTATACCTAGTGTGAAAAATTTTAAAAGCATTACAATTCTCTATTGTATCTCTAACAAGAGAATTGGCAAGCTCAATCGGTTGCTTAGGAACCAATTGAGATTCAATGGGCTGAGTAGCGCTACTGCTATTCACAGCATTGTTATGTTCTTTGGGCCAAGCAAAGACATGCCCACTAGAAAAATCTTGTAAGTCCCTTTGCACTTTCTTTTTCTTATAGCCCATCAGTTGCTGATCATAAACAGATATAAGTTCCAAAACATAGTCTAATTTTAAATCAACAATAGCATGCGGATATTTGGGGTAGGCCCTGAATGACAAAATTAATATTAAACCCATTCTTCTAAATAGAGATTTAAAGAAATAGTAGGTAGTATCCCCCTCCCCCCTCGACCTTTTATACTTTTTTATACTTTTATATTGTACGTATTAAGTTGTATGATGTGATATGCTGTTTCTATTGTCAAGCTGTTTTTAATTTTAAGCTTTTAAAATTTTTCACACTAGGTATAAAACTTTTTATACTAGGTATATGGTTTTAAGGATTAATTGAGTAGTTGATGGCAATGATAAGCTTGGTATAAATGCTGTGTTATACTGTTCTTTGATTGTCTGATGAAGAGGCTGGTGCCACGAAAGCGCTCACCTCTTTTACTAATAAAGCTGTTATTCTACATAGTCGTGGCTGCTACCGCCTGCTTTGTTTTTTACTGTTCATTTCATTGTTGTTGGAGGTAACCCTTGCCAGCACCGTTTGGTTTTTACTGTGGACAATATTATATTTATTTATTTTACATTTATTTACTGGGATAGTTCACATCTATTTATTTTATATTTCTTTACTGGGATAGTTCACATCTAGGCTTAACCTGGGTAAAACACAAAACATTTTGCAATCAAAAAATACAGAAATGTAGGCAATAACAGAACAGTTCAGAGTAATTACACAGGAAAAAAAGTGTACATACATTTTAGTGCACAAGCACAGTGCATTGTGCAATCGAGCAGATTGTAATGTGCAGTATGCGAATTGGTTTCTAAAGTGGGTCAATCTTCAGTGAATTTTGAGAGAGAAGAAGAGACTCAGAAAGGAGATACATTAGGTGATGTCCTGTGCTGAAGCAGGAGCATTTGGCTTGGATAAAAAATGCTTTTTGAGTTACATTCTGGCTTTGGAATAAATGTTGATTTCCTTAATGTCAGTTGGGAGAGCTTGCCAAAGAGGAGGTACCTGAGAGAAGAAAGCAGGTGCAGTGTTTCTGAGTTTAATTCTAGGGGTAATGATAGTTTGTGTGGCTTGTGAGTGAGTCTAGCTGCAAGAGGAGGAAATGTGTGGCTTTGTGGTAATTTGTAGAGTTGGGATCCTAAATGTAGCTTAGATTTCTTTATCTGTATGGGTAGCCATTTTTTTTTTCTGGGGTGATAAAGTGATGCTGACAGAGAGGTGAGTTTGTAATGAATTGGCAGATGCTGTCAGAGATAGTCTGGAGTACGACAATGTTTTTCTTGGTGGCAGAAGCAAAATTCGGGAGCCTATATTCAAACTGATAAAGGAGACCTCATTTGCCAGGCTATTCTGGATGGTTGGAATAGAAAATGAAAGATCGTTTTGGATCAGAAGAAAAGGGAACATATTTTGGCTCTCACTTTGTCTATGTGGAAATGGAAGTTTAGTGACTGATCAAGCCATAGTCCTAGGTATGTGATGGTGGTGCGTGTCTCTATGGAATGGTTGTGTAAGTCAACGATAGTTAAAGAGTTAGTTGCTTCGTAAATTTTCTGTGGAGTTCCAAATAGTGTAGTTTTGATCTTGGTGGGGTTGAGAGTTTATGGTTTATTAGCAAGTTATGGAGCTCATGTAAGTCTGGCTGGAGTTGGCACTGAATATTGGTGTGAGAGTGACCTGATCAGTAAATTACCATGTCATCAGTATATAGGATAAGTGGGATATGGTGAATGTCAAAAGAAAGTTTATTCATGAATATGGAGAAGAGGAGGTGTCAAGAAGGCTGTTTTCTTATACAGTATGACATTTGTAACTACTGTTCTCTCATTTATTTTTGTCTTACATTTTTACTTTTTTTTTTCTCTTATAGTTGTGCATTATAAACTTTTAAATGTTATTGTGGAGCTTTCCTCCCAGGGCCTCTGCTGAAAATGGAAATATATCCAGTTGGACTAGCCTGGTTAACAAATGTAAAATAAATAAATAAAAATAAAAATGATGATAAACCTTTGGTAACAGGTGCAGATTCTGATTTGAACGATTCCATTTTAACTGTGAACTGTTTTTCAGTGAGGAATATTTTAAACCAGGGAGCAGTTTCCAGACTGATACTAAATCATTTAGTTTGTTTTGGAATAGCTGATGATCAATTATGCCAAAAGCTTTTCTCAGGTCTATAAATAGGGCATCTGTAATGAGGTCATTATCAGAGTTTAGCAGGATGTCATCAGTTATGGTCCAGAGTGCTGTCATAGTTCTTAGTCCAGGTCAGAATCCATGCTGACTGAAGGACAGCAGGTGGTACTGCGGGAGATAGGGGTTGAGTTGAGTGTAGACTATCTTTTCAAGAAGTTTGCCCAGAATTGGGATGATGGATATTGGATGGAAGCAAAATATATCATTTTGGTTGTTTTGCTTTGGGAGGGGTTTAATTAGAGCAGTTTTCCAAATCTGTGGCATGATGTTTAGGACAAGACCTAGATTATATATGTAGGTGAGAGGAAGATATAGATGCAGTGATATATGAACCAGAGGATTATGTCAAATCCAGGAGGGGTGAAAATGAAAATATCTTCACATAGAATAGCGAATACTTTGAAACATATTCATTTGAAGAGGAAGAGGGGGGTGAATGATGGTGAGGTGGGCAATGCATAATCTGTGAAAGGTGTGGAGTTTGTTGATGGGAGATTGGTAATTTTTTTAAGGAAATCTTCTGGTGGAAGTTTTGCTGCACCACATTGAATGGTGTTTGCTGACAGGGTGTCATGAAGAGATTTTCTTCCTGTCTGCCTAAATTTAAAAAAAACTATCCTCAACTTCCTCAGTAACAAATGGTTATGTCCATGCTCTGCTCCAGACTGATACTTGCACCACTTCAGTACTATGGTAACTATCGTCCTAAACTAGAGTCCTATCTGTTACTTGCATATAAACATGTAACATATCAAAGTTATGATAATATTCATATAACAATGTTACTATTAACAATGTAATACTGTTTAATGACCATTGCAACTGTATCCATCTAGTGTCTGCAGCCCATACCTATATGTGTCAATAACTAGATACCCTACTGGATCTAGTTGAAATATGTATCTGTCTGTAACTTTAAATCTATAAGTGTCTGCAATTTATACCTATAAGTGTCATTAACTAGATACCTTAAAGGATCTTGGTGAAATATGTACCCAAGTTTGTCTGTATGTTCTGTTTAATTGTCTCTTTGGAGCTTTTCTCCCCGGGCCTCCACTGAAAATGGACATATATCCAGCTGGACTATCCCGGTTAACAAATGTAAAATAAATAAATAAATAAAAGTAAGTCAACCTCTTTCCAAAAGTGTTTGGAGGATGTAAGAGGGTAGTCTGTTTCTCTGTTTGGAGATTTCGTTTGTGCTTTCTCATGGACTTCTTGGCTAGGTATACAAGACTATAAATGAGGTAGGGTTGTCAGTTTATGGGATTTGCCTCCATTTTACCATGCCTCATCCCTTAGATGTTTGAGTTCAGTAGATAGCCATTCAGTTTAGTGGGTTTATAAAACTTTTGAATAAGTTAGAGAATTTGTCTTGCAGCTAAAGTAAAAAGTTGGGTAAGCTTACATATGCTGTATTAGGGTCACATAAGGAAAGTGTATGGTTTTCATTGTGGGC
Organism: Protopterus annectens; assembly: GCF_019279795.1. Classification (NCBI taxonomy): domain Eukaryota; kingdom Metazoa; phylum Chordata; order Ceratodontiformes; family Protopteridae; genus Protopterus; species Protopterus annectens. The sequence continues at coordinate 1,277,096,247 of NC_056737.1, forward strand.
TGTGAGAAAGTTTCTGAGAATGTAAATTTATGCTACTCTGGTATTTGAAGGCTTTCAATATTGGTGGTGGTTGTATACAATAGTTGACAATTCTGAACTTGATTTAACAGTGGCATTTGGTATGCTTGTAACAATCAGTTCTAGTGGGGAGTGTTTAACAGTGGCGTTTGGTATGCTTGTAACAATCAGTTCTAGTGGGGAGTGTTTAACAGTGGCGTTTGGTATGCTTGAACAATCAGTTCTAGTGGGGAGTGTTTAACAGTGGCGTTTGGTATGCTTGTAACAATCAGTTCTAGTGGGGAGTGTTTAACAGTGGCGTTTGGTATGCTTGTAACAATCAGTTCTAGCGGGGAGTGTTTAACAGTGGCGTTTGTTATGCTTGTAACAATCAGTTCTAGTGGGGAGTGTTTAACAGTGGCATTTGGTATGCTTGTAACAATCAGTTCTAGTGGGGAGTGTTTAACAGTGGCGTTTGGTATGCTTGTAACAATCAGTTCTAGTGGGGAGTGTTTAACAGTGGCGTTTGGTATGCTTGTAACAATCAGTTCTAGTGGGGAGTGTTTAACAGTGGTGTTTGGTATGCTTGTAACAATCAGTTCTAGTGGGGAGTGTTTAACAGTGGTGTTTGGTATGCTTGTAACAATCAGTTCTAGTGGGGAGTGTTTAACAGTGGCGTTTGGTATGCTTGTAACAATCAGTTCTAGTGGGGAGTGTTTGGAGGACCTAAGGTTAGGACTTGGTTCTTTTAACCAACCATCCACAGCATCAGTGAAGCTTGATGCTCATTACTGGGTCAGAGCACTTACAGAAGGGGGCAACCTCTGTCCAGCAATGCACTGCACACGCATAGGAAACCGGGTGCTAAATCATTCATAGATAACTTGATTCTGGGTCAGGGTTTTATACATAGCAGAGCACCAAAATGCTGTGATCTATTGAAAGCCAGCACCTGAGCCAAGCGTTTGTGCTATACTGCTAGTCATATACTTTTAACTGGTTGCTATGACATAGGGGCTATTTGTTGTATTAAAAACGTGGTTTTGATGTGTTGTATATAAATCCCACAGTATGGTAAGAACCTGGTGACTGTGTGCGTAGAGAAAGTACTACAGTACAAAAATTAGTCATAACTGAATCTCCTGGTAAAATGCAGATAAAAGTTTTGCCTGTGCCTTACTTGAGCAGAGACCTTTGCTTTCATAGATAGGGACTTTGAGAAAAGATTGGAGGCATTTGAGAGATCCTGGCTAGAAGAAAATCTGGGTCTATTCAAGGAGTACCAGAAGCATAACTGTGGAATTATCCTAGAATTACATTACCAGGAGCCAAACTGTGGATATGTTTGTAGCAGCAGAGCTAGAGATGTCATATCAAGCTCGCAAGTTATATGACTTATGGTGTTTCAAGAAGTGACTTTTAAAAAACACAGAGTCGGGCTGCAAATAACATGAAGTGTATTGAGCTAAATGATGTTTGTTTTTTTTCAGATAAAAAAAATAACTTTACTTTTAATGTTTCATTGCAAATAACCTCCAATGCACTAAAGGAGTTGGGGTTTATGTATCTTACCTCATTCTTCAGTAGTCAGGAAGCAGCCTGACAGCTGCACAAAATACCCAAGGTGTTTGACTGAAGGAATGGAATGGAGCACCGTTGAGCTTAACAATGTTCTCCTGTGCTGTTGTATGTAGTGGCATATAAACCCTTTGGTACTTAGTGTGTTCTACCAAGCACTGAGATTAAGGACAAACATCTTCCTAAGCTGGAAAAATAAGAAATTCTAACAGAAAGCTACTACATGGGGCACCTTCAGTCTTACTAGTTATTTTGGGATTGAGAGGGTGGCCTAATGGTTAAGGTGTCTGCCTTACAAACACAAGGTGCATAACAATACTTTAGTTCTGTCCTTTCTTTGTTAACTGTGTTATTGGGCTTTATTTCAGTTTGAAATATCTTCAGAGCTTCAGTTCTAAACAACAGTTGGAAATATAATTTTTCTAGCTGGCTTGCTTTAAATTATTTGCAGTTGTTTTGAGTTTACTGGCTGTGTATGGTGGTTCAAAGCAAGACTCCCCATGGAACGATTTGTTTACATGAGTCTTCTTGGCAAAATCGGTGTAGCTACTCCCTATCAATAAGTTATGTTACTCAAGAAGTTGTCAGGACACATTAGCAGTTACATTAACAGAATGGTTTATATACATAGCATTTGATTGTTATTTTTAAATTCTTATTATTATTAGTAGTAGTAGTTGTAGCAGTAAACTAAGTGAAGCATGGCACTTTTAGTACAATTACCCCCAGAAATGTATTAAATCGACATTCTCATGCCACAGTAAACAACAGCACCAAACTGAGCTTCCTATTAATTATGTTGGTTTGACACTACCCTCAACACTCCCATTCCGCCTAGCTCTAAAGGTATAAGGAATAAGGAGGGATGCCATTCCCACTTACCACAGGAATAATGGAAGCCCATTCCCATCTCTCTATTGTCCCAAAGCACATGTATTTCATTGTAAAAAACATAATTATTGTGCCAATTGTATTCTCAAAATAGTCTATATGGGATTAGCTTTTGTAAAATTTTGCCATCTACTGTACTGAAGTTATAAGTGAGACTCACTGTATCAGATACTATTGCTGCCTGGACATGCAGCTACTGTTTCCATGTACAACTAATCAATATTTTAATATATTGCACAGCTTAGTTCATCTGTCACACTGAAGTTTATTGTTAGTGCATTATATCATCCTACTGTACCCCTAAATTGTCCACATGTCACTGGTATTTCATTACAGTGTACTTAACAGAATTTCAGATGCTAGCACCTCCTTTCATCTACCTCAATAAATATGGGCTGGACTGGGGTCCTTGGTATAGATTGGAGTAGACCAGTTCCTCAAATCACCCATGCCCATTTGGCAACACAAGTGAATCACTTAGAAACATATTTTACACCACTGAGTGCCATCCATGTTCTCCTGTCTTTAGGATATGAAAAAAGACAGTAGTTGCCCATAGTGATTGGTCTATACAGCTCTTCTTCTTTTAAGGCACCATCTAGAGTCCATGCTACTCTTAACAGAGCCAACAGGCAAACTTCATACAGGCATTGGCCAGAGGTCAGGATCAAAGTTTCTACTTTGTGCATGGGAGGTAAAAACCTTAACCATTATGCCAACTGGTCTCTTACTGCCAGGTGGTCATTTTGGTACTATAAGTGTCATCTTTGTGACATTCAAGAGTCTGCTGCTGGCTGTTGCTAAGTCATCATATTTGCAAGTAAATATTTTTTTTCAGATTAAGCATTTAATTCTGTTTTCTGAACTCACTGCAATGGTTTGTGTGCTGGGAAGGGAAAATAATAGAACAGGTTAACAACTTCAAGTATCTGGTAGGGGTAGTTGAGAAGAAGGGAAGTCTGAATGAGGAAGTAAATCTTGAATCAGAAGGGTTGCAGCCAATGGGCACTGAGTGTTGAGCATAATGTATGACATAAGAATGTCAATGAAGCTGGAAAATAAGGTGTAAAACCAATAATACTGCATGTTATAGAAACCTGGGCAGTAAAAGCACAGCAGTTGAGGATGCTAGTGGGGATGGAGATGAAGTGCCTCAGATGGGTGGTATGATACACACTGTGAGACAGATGAAGAAATAAAGACATAAGAATAGAAGCTAAAATACCTCCAATAGCAGAAAAGATCAAAGAGAACAGATTACAGAGGTTCGGGTACATGTGCAGAAAAGCAGAAGGCAATCTGGTGAAGAAAATTTGGGACAGATAGGAAAATTGCAAGAGGAAACAGGGACATCCAGCAAAAAGGTGGATGGATTGGGTGAGAGAAGGCCTGCAATAGTCAGGTATGAGTGCCGTAGAAGGTAGGAGAATGGCATGGAATAGAGAGAGAGAGATGGCAACAATTGACACAACACATTGACCCCCATGTAAAAAATGGGAAAAAGGGAGCTGATGAAGAGTGTGGGCTGGATTTATTCCTTTGATGTATAATCTTGGTGCTATGACTGATATCATCCTGATAGTCAAGGGCCTGCTGTCGACACTTACTAAGTCATGATACTTCCATCTAAACAATAATTTTCAGATTAAGCATTTAATCCTGTTTTCTGAATTTGCTAGAGTGTTTCATGTGCTAGTGTGTTCCAGTTTTGACTACTGAGATAAGCCATACCCTGCACTCTGTGTTAGGCATCTCAGCTGTCTTCAGCGGGTACACATTTTTTTTAGGACATTGACTGATGCTTCTCACATCACTAATGTTATTCCCAGTCCTGCAACCTGTGGAAGAGATTTAACCAACTGTCTCCTTCACAGACTGGTGCTGTGTATTTGCAGAAACACTTGTTTTTCTTTACCCATACATAGTAATACAGATCAGTAAAAGAGAGGTTGCTAGTTATCCCCAGAACTAGATTTGAGACTGTGGTATGAAATCATTAGCCTGCTGCTTTCCTGCTCTGTGGATCTGGACCTTTGCAGTATAAACATGTGTAACCAAGTTTTCGAATTGACAGCTGTTTAAATATTATTTATTTAGGTACCATTATCTTAAGCCATACAGGCAGCCTTTATATTAATGAATTTTTAAATATGGATTAATTTTTGTTTTTGCTTTCTTTTTCTCACCATCGCCCTTTCTTTTTATCTGAGTGTCTCGATTTTCTGTCTCTTTTTCTCTCTCTTTCTTTCTCGCTACCTTTTTCTCACTCTTAATCATTTCATGAACTTAGAGCTTCTGCTCACCTGATGCTCACTTCCTGGCATTGATTAAATTTGAAAGTAAATGTGAAACGATATGGTATAACCAATTAAATTTGTCCTGTTTGTTGTCTGATATAAATAGCAACTCAGGCTAACATATTGTACGTTGACATAATCTTGATATAGTATTATGCATTCACATTTCCTTCCAGAAAAATCTGTCCGACAATATGTCATTTTCTGTTTCTATGAATGTGATAATTAATGAACAAATTAAAAGGCATCACATTATTTCCTTTGGCTTTTCAGTAACATTGTGCAATTCCAGCCTAAAGTGTTTACTGCTGTAACTGTGTTGCTGCATATATTTCAGAGCTGTTTAAATGGGGGTGGTGGGGTATATCCAAAACATACGTTTCAAATAGTAGTTACAGTAAAAATAAGAGGTAGATTTTACAGACATGTGTCTCTTCTGTTGTGTGTAGAACTGTTGATGTGTACCTGGTAAGACACTGAAAATGATGACTTCAGTTATGCTGATTTGTGTTTTGGCCCCTGTAGAACTGTGGACCTAACAAACGTACAAAGGCATACTTTGCGGTTGGAAAAGAAAACAAAAAATGTTTGGAATTTGTACATTTTGTGTGTTACCAACATTCGCTGCAAGGGTATATCTGGCCGTTTTACATTGACGATGGTTAACATGGTGATGGTTTTGATGAAGCCTCAGGGATCTGTTAAAAAGTAATGTAAGATAAATCAGGGCTGGAAAACATTACTTAATCAAAGAATAATGTGTGATCAAGGGTGACTTGGGTGAGGAACACTGAGCCAGAGCTCAGGGTAAATATGTGTATCTGTGTGAAAGGCTAACATCAGTGATGTCAAACAGCTGTGATTTTCATTGTTTATAAACTTTTGTTATTATAGTCAGGCTTTGGCACAAAAGGTAGAGAGGCTGAAATGATTCTCGCAGAATTTGTATTTTACTAAAACAAAGTGAGGTTATATTGTAAAACTGACATTAAAATATTTCACTATATTTTTATTCTCAGACTTTTTATTAAAAAAAAAAAAACTTTCTAGTTGCTTTTCCTCATCTTTTATGTGATTATAAGAAACCATTACTTTCAGTTACCTGAGAAGTAGTCACTGATTGTAGTTTCAGTTGGATAGATATTAGTCACTTTTTGCTCAGACTGCTATGAGTTATACCAGCACCTGTGGTAATGGTTTGTTACTGTGTGTGTTGTACAGTATTGCTGTGTGTGCCACAAAAATGATTTATACTTATTTTAGATGACAGCTTAACAGCTTACTCATATGGAAGTAGAAGTTTTTAATTAATAGTAAGTCGGGTGAAGAGGGAAACTTTTGAAAATACAGACTGAAAGTCTGTTGAGCTGATCAGCATGAGGTGACAGAAAAGGTCTCTTAAAGCTGCATGATACCATTAATGCAGGGTGGCTTTGTCTTATGATTTGGTACAGCGTTCTGCTAACAGGTATTCATTGACTAGGTGCTGACTGTCTGAAATTTGCTTTTGGGTGAAATATTATTTCTAAAGATGAAAGGCTTTTAGAAATGCAGACATAAAGTGAAAGTGGGGATCACTGGCATGGAGTTAAAAACACTTGGTCAGTACAGATGTTCAACATCAAGAAAGTAAATATCAAATAGAGACAGCCATAGCTCCGATCTCTGTAGGATACCATTACTAACAAGCTTTGTAGAGGGCAGTGTGCCCCCAGAGCAGATTGATTGTGTTCTGTCAATGAGCCAGTTCAGTATCCAGGATCCAGGAGGTTATGTAAGGGTATACATTTATTTTATTTAGTTTGTCCATAATGACACTCTGTGGAATGGTAGTAAAAGTTTTGACCAGGTCAAGGTAGGTGGTGTGCTCTGATTTTCTTTCATCCAGTGTTTCACTAATTATTATAAAAGTGTACTAAGTATAGTAGGCAGGATCTTCTTAGTCCAAACCCAGACGACATTCCAGGGATTGTAAACTGGTAATGTCTTTGTTTATAAGTTCCAAAAAAATGGCCTGTCCTAAAATGCCAAATTCTGTGAAAAATCTAGGTTCTTTCAACACTTAGGCAGTCCATATTTGAGATTTACCAACAATTTCATCAGAAAAATGGAGAATCAGTATCTTAGTCTATAAGTAATAGAATAGACAGTCATAATAAGTGTTTCTTACTGATTGCCTTTGGCAATACATTACATAATTACATGTCATGCATTCTCAGAAATATGGGAAATTGTGGATTGGGAAGTGGTGACTAATCATTTTAAGTTAAGAAATGTATTGGGAATAAATACTCATTTCAGCTAAAAATGTAGAAATTAGTTCAACTCTCAGGAAGGTCTTAGCATTGGTATGTACTCTGGGTTGTAGGTTGACAGACAGAGCAGAATCAGGCAGTTTGCTGACTATGTACATTGTTGCTGATATATGGAACTATTGGAAAAAACTGCAGGACATCTCAGTGACTCCTCTCAAAGCTGGAATTCAATGCTACGTCCTCTATTCTCAATAACAGTTTTACTCTAAATTAATACTTTCTTAACAGTACAACTTTGAACAGAGAGGGACTTAAAGCATTGGTTTAGACAGGTCAAGTCACTGAAAAGCTAATAAGATTTATTATCCAAATTCTTAGAGCCTCGGTTTTTGAAAATGTTTTGTCACTTTGTCACACATACTGGCATTGTTATCATCAGTGAGAAGTGACAAACGTTAGCATTAGTGTGGACATGCATAAATAAATAAATGAAAGGGGAAAACAGTCTGTGGTATGTTTGTCTCATTTTTTAATGTAAAACCAGTCAATCAGAATGTTTGCAGGGTACATCATACATAAGGAACATATCTGTCTCTACAGCATGCAGAGGGACTTCCATTGTTTCTGCAAACTACATGTTGCTTTATCTAACTGAGAGGCTAATGATTGGCTCAAGATGATAAAAGAGGAACAAGGCAAACTGCGTTACTGATAATGTAGGACAGTAGCCTTTCAATAACAAAGTAACAAACTAGAGAAGGTTGTTTCAGTCCTTGATTACTATGGTGGAGGATGCCAGGAAATCTTCAGATCTATTGTTCTAGTAATCATTTAATAATCACAGTGTTGTCTTACACATGTAATTGTGATGAGGAAGGATTTGCGGTGATTTTATTTTAGTGCCTCCGATGGGATCCCTCATAAAATATGGCACAAAGAAAATGTCGCGTGAAAACGGAAAACACAGTGGTAGTCTCAGAATTAGCAGCACATAACCTTATATTTGGATCTTGGAGTCCTTCAGGCATTCTTAATTTCCTTACCATACCTCTTAACTGTATAGATTTTCACAGAATGTCCAGATTTTGGCCTCATATTTTTAGTCCATTTTTCATATACTTGTGGTTTTCTGGCAAATTAGTGGTAAATCATTGTAGACTGCAGTTAGAAAATAATGACAGACATTTGAGTTTCAGACTTCATATCCTTTAGAAAATTCCTGCGAATGCAAAACCTGTTATTCTATCAGCTTTCTAAGTTTGCAAGAGCAATATTTAAAAATTGTACCTATTTTTGGACCTTTGCCCCACTTTTATTTATTGTTTTGTCCATATTTCTTGCTCTAAGAGGTTGAGAGGTATGCTTACCTCAGATAATCAGCTTTACTAATTATTGATATTTAAGTTGTTTGGCCTCACCTATTTAATTTATCATTTTTTTGCACTATATTTATTTGCTTTTTCTATACTTTTTGGTTTATTGTATTATATTTCTTTTCTGTTTAATGCAGCACGATCATGTAAGAATGACTTTACTCCTCCTAAAGTATAGCTCCATGTAGTATTATGAAGTCATGCAGTTTTTATGGAATATCACATGTCCAATGTATCCTACAATGAAAGAGAGGTAAGGGAGACAGAGACAACACAGAAAAGAAAAATTGCAGAAGGCCAAGATCATTTTCCTACAAAGTGTTAATCACTGTACATATTTGCTCTTCATAGTCAGCATTCTGCACATGAGATAAGAGATTTGTGGGGTTAGAACTCCCACAACTTCTATCCTATAACCAATTAACCTTAGCACACAAACTAATATATCAACCTGAAAAAAAAAAATGCCTTTCTAAATATTCTCCAGCCCCATACCACAAATTGAAGTCTTCACTCAACAAATACATTTCTACTACACGTGTCCAAATCCACTAATATGGCAGGGGACTCACTATTTTCTCATTATGTAGCAACAAGGTGGAATTCACTACCTCACGGCATCAGAACCAACACAAATACTGGCCATTTCATGAATATTCTTAAAAATTATCTTAATGACCCCTGGCTTTCTTCCTGTACTACTCCAGGTTAACTAGTTTTAATAGCTTCTGGACATACTTTTTCTTATTCACTGACCACCTCATAATCTGTGCTGTCTCTCATGTCTAGATAACCTCTAACCTCATCGTTTTCTATCCAGTTTCCCCCTACACACCCTTCCTCAGCTTACTTTGACAAACTACGTCTACACTGCAATAAGGAATTATATCAGATGATTGTGTAATACAAATGCCAGCTATAATAACATAGAATGTAACTTCTGGTGTACTGTAAGTCTTATATATTTTTTCTATAATTTCTTGTATAAGTTTTGTATTTTCTTTTTTGTATAATTTTTGTATAATCTCTGTATGTGGAGCTTTTCTCCCTGGGCCTCTGCTGAAAATGGATCTTATCCCAGTCAGACTTTCCTGCTAAACCATTATAAAATAAATAAATAAATAAAAGGGAAAACAGAAGAAGAGGTTAACAGCTTCAAATATCTGGAAGGAGTGGTTGAGACATGGGATGTCTGAATGAGGAAGTCAAAGCTAAATCAGAAGTACTGCTGCCAACTGGCACAAAGTTTTCCGGGTAATGCTTGACAGAAGACGGCCAAAACTGCTATGTAATAATGTACACAGAACAGTGTAGCAATTAGTATTTCTGTACGGTACAGAAACCTGGACAGTGAAGGCAGAGCAGCCTAGGAAGCTTGGAATGAGATAAATGAAGTTCCTGACAAGGGTAGCAGGGTACACACTTTGGGAGAAATAAAGAAATGTTGATGTCAGGATAGAAAGAAAAGTAGCCCCAAGTGCAGAGAAGGTTTAGCAGGGCAAATTATATATGGTCCAGTCACATGTGCAACAAAGCAGAAAGTGATTCAATAAAGCACATTTAGGAGAGACTGAAGAAGGCAAGAGGAGATGAGGATAGCCATCCAAAAGATGCATAGAGCATATGACAAGAATACATATGGCAGGTGGGAATAACTGTAAAATAAGGTAGGAAAGTGGTTCTGAGCTGTGAAGACAGGTGATGGGATACCTTGATGCAAAATAAAAATTTTAAAAAAGTGCAGTTGATGATGATGATGGTGATGAGTCAATCTCTTGCATTATTGGGGAACAGGGTTTTCGGTTTCATCTGCTAGTAGCACCCATGAATCATCAGACGTTCAGCAACTAGGAAAAGAGTCTATTTTTCCAGTTCAGCTCATGACATTACAAAACAACAAAGGCAGATAAAAATAGTACACTGCTAGCAGACTGTGTGTAAAAAAGTCAAATAATAACTAAGGTCATTTTGAGTGATGGTGGGACACAGAAGTAGATGTATATGCAAAAATACTGTGATTTTTAGCTTTAGAAATAGAAAGAGAACCCAATAAGATATATGCAAACTGTTAGTGGCAAGATAAGTAAGAAAGAATTTCCTTAAGTTTAGTAAGCATAGGATCATAAGAAGTTACTAGGCTAATGGCCCTAGGGCCTTTACAAGCCTAGCCAAGTTCTGCCTTTATTTTCCTGATCATCACCGATTGCCCCTGTCCAAGAAGAACACAGGTGGAGCCTCAGTGGTGAATTTATGCTTACCCATCTAATCATCCAGATTGCATTTGAAGAGGGCCAATGAGGTGCTCTGTTTGACATGAAGTGATAGTCTTTTCCAAAGGTGTGGTAACCTCTGGGAGACAAATCCATCCCTCCAGCTGGTTCTATTAATCTCGTATACCAGGTTAAGGTCTTCAGATTGAGTAACCCATGTACTGTTTGTCTTACAGAGATGCAGCATTTCCCAAAAAGCAGGGTCAGATATTACCTTGTATGCAAGCCAGAGATCATCTCTGAGTAGTCTGTATGAAACAGAATAAATGGTGATGTCAGAATGGAAATAAAAGTACCCCCAAGTGGAGAGAAGGTTTAGCAGGGCAGATGTTGTCTTGTATGCAATCAGAGATGGCCTCTGAGTAGTCCTATCAATAACATATGTGATGCAAGGAGAAGTAAATAATACAATGAGCATGTGATGAAAAAATCCACATGGTGTCTACTTTATTGGTAGTTAGAAGACACTGGAGTAAACATATATGATTAACACTTGATGAAACGTTATTATGAGAAATACAAATAGCACACTGCAGTAAAAATGGAAGGAATAGTGTCTGAGAAAAGAATCATTGACTGGAGTATCTGAAGATGGCAAGAGTAGAGATGGCTATTTTAGAGAAGAATGCATGGTATAAACCATGTGAGATCTGTGATGCAGTATTATGCACCAGCACATACCTTTACAAGAGAAAAAACAACTTTTATTAGTGCATGAATTACACAAGGTAAGAGTGGTGACTTTGAGGCACTCTAAGTATAGTAAGTAAAATAACTAAACAATGAAAAAATGTTATTCAGTTAAAGATGGGAATGTCTGACCTCTGGTTATAGGGTAGACTTGTAATAGTCTGCAGACTGATAGCCCAGTATTTACCTATGAACCTATGTGTGATCAATCAAAACAAATGACTGCTGAAACTGTGGAGACAAAATTTAAATCTTTCATCCTTGCATACTCTTTAGTTCATATCATGTAGGTCAGTATATACAAACAGGAGTGATAAATTTCAATCCCAAGAAGAATAGAAGCATAGATGTTACCATGCAGTTAATGTTCAAGTCAAAATGAACAACTGTTTTTTTTTTTTTTTTTGGTTCCTGCAGAGGAGGCCATCAGGTATCACTTGTGCTTATCCCTAATTGTGGGCACCGGAAGAAACATCTGACTCTTTTGGACCTAAACCAGAACCCTTTTACTGCCTGAGTCAAGACTTGGGCACTGCAGTGCAGTATCCTACTGATGACAATAGGAAGTTGTATTTATATGCCCTACCCATTTTCTACCCAAACGCCCAACATGCAATGACATAAGGCAGTTAGAGCAATAGTATCTGCCAGTGCATATTCTATATATATGTAAACATGAATTATTTTAAAGTGTATACCCCCCACACAAGGTTTTTGAAGAATGATTCACAATGCATATGTTTTAAGCAGAAAAGCATTTTTTTCTGCTTCTAGTCCTTCATTTCACAACACAAGGTCATGACTTGCTCCTTTCAGGCATATATGTGTGGGATTCTGCTCCCAAAGTAAACCAGGTCTTCAAGTCCACACACCTCAAATAGTTGTTATGGACTATCATCTTCAATACCCCCCCCCAGCTCAGACAGTACTGTTGTGTAAAAATCTTACCATAACAGTAGATGTCCTTGCCTTCACTGCTGCAGTATTCATTACCATATGGGCTTCCCAGCCATGGAAGCCTGAACATCCAGCCAGTCTATCAAAGACTACTTATTGCTTATTTAAAAGGTACACTGAATGTCACCCAAACACTCCTTGCATATCATAGGGCATAAAGGTAACATTCAGGCCTACCATAAACAGAACTGATTGCCCCAGTAGGAAAACCAGTCCAAGGAACTCAAGAGGTAATCTGTGCATCCAGGAAGGCAAGAGACTAGGGGGATGGATGAAAGGAATGAATACTGTAGCAGTGAAGGCAAGGGCATCTGCCACTATAATAAGATTTTGCACAACTGTACTACGTTTTTACATTCACTGCTGCAGTATTCATTACCATATGGGAGAGTGCCAAAGCTCAAGAGGAAACTGGAGATGGGGAAGAAGCAGAAGATTCCCCTAAAAAAACATGAAAAATGGAACTAGCAAAACCATCCCTAGCTCTAGAGATACCATCTAACTTGTAATGCTTGGTAAAGGTATGCACAGAAGTCCACGTAGCTGCTTCAAGAATAGAGTTAGTATCTAAGGCCTTGAAAAAAGCACCAGAAGAAGCCACAACTTTAGTAGAATGAGCCGTAGCTAAAAAGGAAAGTTCTTGCCATGAAAAGTGCAACAAAAGGAAATAGCCTTAGAAATACAAGAAGAAATACTTTGCTTGGATACAGAATGTCCCAAAGATCTAGGATGAAAAAAAACACATCAGGTTTCCTAATAGCATTATTCCTATCCAAATAAACCCTGAGTTGCCTATGCAAATCGAAAATATGCACCACCTTCTCACTGTCATCTTGTGGAGAGGGGGAAAAAAGCAGGCAGATTAATAGACTGGTTAAATTAAAGCTCATTGACTGCCTTAGGCACAAAAGAAGGTGTAGCTCAATGTTGTGTGCATATATCTTTAAGAAGCTGTCCAAGGGCTTGCACAAGTGTATAAATATTGAGCATGTGTGAGTCTGACTACCATTTTGTAGAAAGCTCAAAAAATTCAAAACAGTATATTTCCAACCAATAAGCAAAAAAGTCCAATCTTTCCGTGGTGAAGAAAACAGTATTTAATAATTCCTAAAAACAGGCAAAATAAGCGCTTTCATCTTGAGCACAAGACTTCATCAGATGCCATTTTCAAAAAAACAGCTCATATATATATCACAACCAATTAATTAATTAAAACACTTCATAAATTGAATAATTAATTAGATAAAAATAGTTTTTTTTTTGTTAAAACACACACTGATTCACTGCTAAAGTACAACATGTAAATGAACCCTTTCTTAAATCCTCACAAAGGTAAAATATGTATAGGTCAGTATTTTTTATAGTAGGTGCAGGGAAATATTTTATACTTGTGAAGCTTTCAAAAATAGTACTGGTTCAATAGAAATATATTCATTAAGTCCTGGGTAGATACTCGATTTAAGCCTAAGCTGCCACCTAAGCTCTCTGTTCAGTAATATGTTTCTAATGTTCCCTCTCCTGGAATTGTTACTGACATATACATATTTTACCTTTGTGAGGATTTAGGAAAGGGTTCATTTACATGTTGCACTTTAGCAGTGAATCAGTGTGTTTTTTAACAAAAAAAAACAATATTTATCTAATTAATTATTCAATTTATGAAATGTTTTAATTAATTAATTAATTGGTTGTGATTGATATATATATATATATATATATATATATATATATATATATATATATATATGAGTTTTTTTTTTTTTGAAAATGGCATCTGGTGAAGTCTTGTGCTCAAGACAAAAGCTCTTATTTTGCCTGTTTGTGGAATTATTAAATACTGTTTTCTTCACCACGGAAAGATTGGACTTTTTTCTGTCTTGTTTATTATTTTGTAGAAAGCTGTTGAGATGTAAGCAGGCATATATGTAAGGTCTGTCTGTTAACTAGTTTGTTTATATTTTATGTTGCCACTATCAATCCTGATGTGCTTCTATGTATTAAAGTACCTAAACAAAATACCCTGCCTGCTTGTCATCTATGTTAGAGAAGGACAAGCGACATGGTGGCAGAAGTGGCATGTGTAAAGGACTTGAAGCCAGGATGGAATCCAAATTCTTCAGTTCGAGATCAAGAGGCTCTCAGTTGAAACTGGAGGAATATACAGGAGTGAATAATCCCTACAACATGCTTACTTTGCAAAACAGATCAGAAACAAATTTCAGATGTTAAAACTTGCTCAGCACTATTTCTTATTTGCAAAATATGAAACGAAGCATACAGAACGCTCTAAATGATATTCATATAAACAGATATGTCCAATATTGATAAAATATTAGAATTTTTACGGAAAATGTCAAAGTCCAAATTGCATAAAATGAATAAAATAAGAGGAAATGGCCGCATTTTCACTAAGCATGTATTTTTGTACTAACCAAAGATATTCAAGAGTTTGCATATTTGTGCAGTATTACAGTAAAGTTATTCCACAGAATACAGCCATTTCAGAGCATATTTCACAAAGTACAGTATTTATTGTGCATTTGAATGTTATTACAAGGTCACAGAATAGTTTGTTCGTACATATTTCAGTGTGTTTGTGCATACTTAGTGGGCATGGCAGATGGATTTCAAGAACCCAGTGCATTTTTGTTTGACAGTAATATTGCTGAGAACTGGAGAGTGTTTGAGCAAGAGTATGACATTTTCATACAGGCTGCATTTTCTGATAAAGATGACAATACAAAGGTATTATTCTGCTTACCT
Organism: Protopterus annectens; assembly: GCF_019279795.1. Taxonomy (NCBI): domain Eukaryota; kingdom Metazoa; phylum Chordata; order Ceratodontiformes; family Protopteridae; genus Protopterus; species Protopterus annectens. The sequence goes on from NC_056737.1 coordinate 1,277,111,318, forward strand.
TAGCTGGATCAGAAGCCATTGACAGGGAACATTCATTTGTGTATGCATCTGCTATTTATACAGGAGGGAGGGACCGTCATATTGTTGTACAGCTACATCAGAGGAGGACCCCGAGTGCTTAAAAATGCAAAATTAGAGAAATATGTAACCCCCACATAAATGTTTAAATAGAAAGGCACTTATTTTATACATGGGATCAAAAGCCTGGTGAAAACCTTAGTAGCATATAAAACCGACTTGAGGAATAAGGCTAAAACATGCAGATTTGGTGATTTAAGAGATGAGTTGATAAAGGACAGATTTATGTGTGGTATTAAAAATGATGCTGTGAGAAAGATTTTGCTTTGTGACAGTGATTCAACTTTTAATAAGGCCACTGAGATTTGTCAGATATACGAGCTCACAGAAAAGTACACAAATATGCTTACAAATGAGAATAGCTCTAGATGGCACAGGGATAAAGCTCATCCTGATAGTATGCAGCACATAGTTAAAACAAACAGACCCAAGCACATGGCAGCAACTCTAACTCCTGCAGCACCCACTGGTAAATCCCAGAGCTTTCCAGCAAATTCCATAATTTCCACAGTCTCGGTGAAGCATAAGAGTGAGCTAGCAAATTCAAAGCATGGGGTGCAACCAAGTTTCATTGTCAGCTGTCATAACTGTGGCAGAAATCATGAATCTAAAAAGGAAAACTATTTAGCTTTTGGTCAGCAATGCCACAAATGCAATAAATGGAATCATTTCAAAATGTTTTGTTAATCAAAAGGCCCACACTGTTTTATTTATTAATTATTTATTTTACATTTGTTGACCAGGAGTGTCTGACTGAGCCAAACGCCCGGAGAGAAAAGCTTCGGAATAATTCAAACAATTTTACAATTACACTGCAGTTTAAGAACTAACACAGTAATCAGTAATACTTGAAAGACAAAATCAAAATAAAATGCCAACTGTACTGTTACAATTTCAGATAAGATGATTAAGAAGTTACATGGGAAGCGAAGGTAGGTTGATGTTTTTGCTTGTTGTTATGTGATACATGAACTGTACCAGTATCCTGGGAGGTATAAGCAGCTTAGGAATGAGAAAGAAAGTGAGAAGGTGGATAGGAGATAAAGGAAGGAATAGATAAATAAGGATAGAGGATGATTATGAGAGAGAAAAGTAAGTAGGAGAAAGAAAGATGGTTAATTTTTATTAAAAGGGGACATTTTAAGAAATGGGTTGATCAATTAGAGAGCTGCAGCCCTACTCTTTATGTTGATGCTTTGGCAGTGCTTCATAAAACAGTCAATGCAGTAGATTTAAGGGCGAAGAATGAAGTATTTTGCACTGTTCGTATAAATGGAAAGCCCATAGAACTCAAAGTTAACACAGGTTCCAAGTGCAATGTTATGTCAGCAGAAACATTTGTTAGAGTGTGTCATGGTGATAGGCTTGATCTGGCAAGGAGTGCAAACTTGTTGCTTATGGTGGTAAAGAAATTCAGACTGAAGGCTCACTAGTGCTTTTATGTTACTCTGTTGGGAAAAGCTACAACTTGTTATTTTATGTGGTCAAGTCTGAAAATGGGACTGCTTTCATTTAATAAGGAACTCCATCATGTTAGCTTGAAAGACCACTACTGTAATTTCATCCAGTACATTTTTTCTACCTAAGCTGATCTTTTCAAAGACAAATTAGGGAAGTTTCCAGTTGTGTACTCCATGAAGTTAGACACAGATGTCAGTCCAGTTATCAGGCCAGCACAAAAAGTTACAATAGCCATCCAGGACAGAGTCAAAGCCAAGCTAGATAGAATGGTGCGCCAAAGTGTGATTTGTCCAGTTGGTTCATCTACTACAACTGAATAGGTATCTTCCATGGTGGTAGCTCATAAGAAAAGCTCAGATGACATCAGAATATGTATTGATCCCTGAGATTTCCGCAAAGCACTAAAAAGATCTCATCATCCAATGCGCACAGTTGAAAAAGTCAGCTTTGCTGCCAAATGCCACTGTTTTTTTCTGTCTTCAACGCAAAGAGTTCATTTTGGCAAATTCAGCTTGACAAAAAAATCATCATTGCTCACTACATTCAGTACTCCATTTGGGAGGTACATATTTTTGAGAATGCATTTGAGATAAATTCTGCAAGTTTAGTCTTTCAACGTGCAATGGAGCAATTTTTTTCTGGGTATCCTTGTGCTATTATAGTTGACAACATACTAGTAGACTGTCAGGGTGAAGCTGAACATGACAGAAACCTCAGAACAGTTCTAAGAGCATGTCAAGTGAATCTTAAGCTCAATCCACAGAAATGCAAGTTCAGGCTACAGGAGGTTACTTATGTTGGCCATTTACTTACCAGTTCAGGCTTACAACCAGACCCTTCTAAGCAAAAAGCCATACTCAAGATGCCAGCTCCAGACATTGTTCAAGCCCTACAACATTTTCTTGGCATGGTTAAGCATCTAGTCAAGTTTATTCCAGACTTAAGTCAAATATCAGCACCACTCAGAGAGCTGACATGTAAAGATGTATCTTGGTCTTGGTTAGAGCAACACCAAAGAGCATTTCATGTCCTGAAACAGAAAATTGCTAGTTCACCAGCTCTCAGATACTATGATGTTCAAAAGCCAGTTACACTTTACTGTGATGCCACAAAATTTGGTCTTGGTGCAGTCATTCTACAAGAAGGTCAACCTGTTACCTATGTATCAAGAACTCTTACCAAAACTGAAATGCAGTAGGCCCAGATCAAGAAAGGGCTTTTGGCAATTGTGTTTGCATATTTGAAGTTCCATAATTATGTTGATGGTAGACCTATCCAGACTGAAACAGACCACCAACCTCTAGTCATTATCTTGAGAAAGCCTATGCATTCAGTTCCAGCCAGACTGCAATTTATGCTGCTGAGATTGCAAAAGTATAATTTCAATCTTATCTACATGAAAGGCAAACTTCTTTATCTTGCTGATACATTATTCAGATCACCCAGAAACACCACAGAACAGCATGAGAATGAGAATCTTGATTTTGAAGTCATGAAAGTGAGAATTTTTTCTTCCACACGTATGATGAGCTGAGAGATCACAGAGCCACGGATCCAGTTTTACAAAGGCTCAACTACTTTATCATTCAAGGGTGTCCATCAAAGCAATATAGTTTACCTCAAGAAGTACAACCTTATTTTACATACTGAGATGAGATTTTGTCTGACAATGGTGTCATTATGAAAGGTCCAAAAATAATTGTTCCAATGTCCTCGCAACAAGAGTACATTGCTATCTTGCATCGTGGTCACCCAGGGGTCAATATTAAAAACACGAACGTTTACTTACCCGAACACCTAAACGCCGACACATATTCTGTGAACTGCAAATACACCGAATGCCCTAAACCGTGAAATTCAAAAACTCAAAATGTTATAGTTGTCCAATCCCACCACCCGCTACATACCACCTACACAAACAAACTAAATAAACCACATACATACACTAACCAAAACTGTACTTCTAACCCTAAACTAAACCCTATTTCTAACCCTACACTAAATCTTGCATATACCACAATGTATGCACTTAACTTAACCCGCACCCTAACCCTAAGGTCCGTAACTATCTCACACCTACCTTAAAAAGCTATACCCAAGCAAACTAAATAATCCACACACATACACTTACTAAAACCCTACTTCTAACCCTACACTAAATTATCTATGCACTTACCTTCACCTGCACCCTAACCCTAAGGTCTGTAACTATCGCACAATTACCTTACAGAGCTATACTGCAAAAGGGCCAACCATGATGATTCAACATTTCGGATTTCATGCTTCAGGACGATTGATGTTTTTGCGGTTTGATGAAGACGACAGCGTTTAGGTATTCGGGTAAGTAAACATTTGTGTTTTTAATATAGACCCATCACCCAGGAACTAACTCTACCAAAAGAAGGGCAATAGGACTAGTATTTTGGCCTTCTATGACACAAGACATTACGAGAGCACTTTCATCTTATTCCATGTGTAATACTACAAAGCCACATCAGCAGAAAGAACCACTTTAGCTAAACCAGATTCGTGAACTACCTTGGTCGACAGTAGCCACCAACATCTTCAAGTGGAATGGTCAACATTATTTGGTGTTAGTAGATTCTTATTCCAATTGATTCGAGACTAACTTACTTCCCAACCTAGCATCCAGTACTGTCATCACCGAGATGAAGCATCATTTTACAGTACATGGTAGTCCACAAAAAGTTATTTCTTACAATGGCTCATAGTTTACAAGCCAACAGTTCAAAAGATTTGCCAAAGAATAGGACTTTACTTATGTTATAAGCAGCTCTTAGTACCCGTAGTCAAATAGTTTGGCAGAATGTGCAGTTCAAAGTGCAAAACAGTTACTAGAGAAATTAAAATGAGATAATAGTGATGTTTTCCTGAATCTCTTGAATCTCAGAAATGTTCCTCATGATAAACATCTTGGTTCATCTACTCAGAGACTTCTGTCAAGACAAACCAGAACCACATTATAAATCAGTAGTCAATTGTTGTTTCCATGTGTCAAGAACAACAGGTCAGTGAAAGCCAATCTGTTGAAGAAACACCTAACCCAGAAGTCCTACTATGATAAAACCAGCAAACCGCTCAATCCATTATGAGAAGAAGAAGTGATAAGGATGCAAACATCCAGAGGTTATGATCGGATTGGAGTGGTGAAGAGTATTTGCCCAGAGCCGAGATCATACATTGTGGAATCACAGGAAACAGAGTTTAGGTGGATTCAGAACCATGTGAGACCAGTGTCCGAGCCTGTGCCACAGCACATAGCCTGTGAGAAAGAATCTTTATCTCAGGGGGAGTTGTCCAGTTTTCCAATTCCTGAAAATGTTCCACAGAATATTCCCAATTCCTGTGATGAATCCAGAAGTTCCTGATACAAGTTGTTGACTGAAGACTGTCCCTGTTGCTAAATTCAGTCCAGATTGTTATTTTACAAGATTTAGTCATATCTTCAAACCATGTAGCAGATATACAGCAACTTGGACATGAACTTTGTGTTTTGTTTCTAATGTCTATATGCATGTCTAACTCTAATATTGTTTTTACAAAGGGCGAACTTTTTAAGAGGGAGGATGTAGATCAATGTGTGTGTATATATCTTTAAGAAGCTATACAAGGGCTTGCACAAGTGTATAAATATTGAATACATGCAAGCCTGAATGACATTTTGTAATAAGCTGTTGTGATGTAAACAAGTATGTATGCAAGGTCTGTCTGTTAACCAGTTTGTTTATATTTTATTATGCTGCTATCCATCCTTTTGTTTTTCTATGTATTAAAGCGTATAAACGAAATACCCTGCCTGATTGTCATTTATGTTACAGAGGGACGAGCAACAGAAGGGTTAGGGCACAAGGACACTCTGCCCTCATGAAAGATCAAAAAAGGAGTGCAGGCTGTAAGGGGCTGTAATTCAGACACCCATCTGGCAGAAGAAAGAGATAAAAAAGAACAGTCTTCAGGAACAATGATGCAAGGAGGCTGAAGCAGTAGGCTCAAATGGCGCCAGAGACAACTTCTCCAAAGCAATGTTATAATCCATGGGAGGAGGAATGGGCTTCTTGGGAGATCTAATATGAAGGACACCTTTAAGAAATAGTTTTACCTCAAATCTAGAAGCTAGAGGATGAGAAAAAGGCAAACAAGCAGAGATAGCTGATAAGTGGGTGTTAATAGAAAAATTGGCCAAATCAGCACTGAGCAACTCACACAAATAAGAGACAAAGAAAGGAACATCCACAGTAAGTGGGTCCAAGTTGTGAGAGAGACACCAAATAGAAAACCTCATTGATATGGATAAGTAGGATTTCCTAGTAGTAGGTTTCCTGGCCTCCTGCAGGACTTACAGCATGCCCTCTGAAAATAGGTGTCTATGAGGAATCAAAATCTTATCACCCACAGTGTCAGTTGAAGTGTGGACAGGTGGGGATGGATGAGAGATCCCTTGTCTTGTGTGATTACATCCACCCCATGAGGTAACTTGTAATGATTGCCCTTGGCTAGATGCAGAAGTAGGGGAACTAGTGCTGTCACAGCCAAAAGGGAGTCACCAACAAGATTTTGGGACCATCCTGTTGAATTCTGAACAGGACTTTCCGAATGAGAGGAAGGGAAGGAAATGCATAAAGAAACACCCCATTCCAAGAAAATGAGAGGGTGTCCACCTTCCACACTGGAGGACTTGAGAGTCTGGCACAAAATGCATGAAGTTGTCTGTTCAGAAGGGAGGCAAAAAAATCTGCTTCATGAGTATCCCACTAGTGGATAATGTCCAGAAAAATATCCCTGTGAAATACCCATTTGTGGACTGAGTTAAGGACCTGCTCAGAGTGTTTTCCACAATGTTATGACCAGAATGGATACAAACTGCTTGAAGAGTTACTTGATACTTGACAGCAAGATCCTATACCAGAAGTGGCAACTGACAAAGAAGATAAGACATCCTTCCTTCCTGTTTATTGTGATACCACATCACTGCGGTACTGTCTGTGAAATCCTTGAGAGACCCTGGAGAGAAGAAGAGGATGAAAGGCCTGAAGAACCAGCAGAAGACCGCTCATCTCTTTGACATTGATGTGCTCCTTCTGCTGACAAGATGACCACACCCCCTGTACCTTCAGGGAGCCAAAGAAGGAAGAGACAAGAAAGAAGAGAAACCACAAAGTCTAGAGGATGTGCATGTTGTAGCCACACCAACTTCAGAAACCACTGAAACTTTTCATGTTAGATTTGGCCAGATGGACCATCAGAATGGTGGATGCCATGAAAGCCAGAGCTCTCAGAAACTCCCTGCTAGTAATGGAAGTCAGTGGACGAAGAGTGTGAAAGAAAGACATGAGAGTTAAGGCCTTTGGATTGGGCAGGGATGCAAGTATTAGCACCATCTGAATCCTGCAACCCAGAAAAGCATGATCCTGAGAAGGAGTCAGAGAAGACTTTTTGAAATGTATAGTGAACCCCAGGGTCTGAAGAAACAAAATGGCAAAATGAAGATTTTGCAAAAGGGTCTCTGCAGAGAACACCTGAATCAACAGGTTGTCTAAGTAAGGAAATATTCGGATCTCTCAAAGCCTGCAAAAAGCAATCACAGGAGCAAGGCATTTGGTGAGCACCCATGGGGCAGTAGAAAGGCCAGAGGGCAAAGCAGAGAACTGAAAATGCCAGGAAGCAATAGAGAAATGCAAAAACATCCTGAAAAGAAGATGGATCAGAATATGGATATAAGCATCCTTGAGATCCAGAGACACCATATAAGCTTGAGGGATCAAGCGAGGAAAAAGAACCTGAAGGGACAACATCTGAAAGCAAGTCACTTTTAGAAAAGTGTTTAAATGAGAGAGGAAGAGAAAGGTTTCCAAGTGCCCTCTTTTCTGGGAACTAAAAACACCTAGAGTAGAACGCTTTCCCCCTTTGGGACACAGGTACCTCTTGAATAGTACCCAGAGTCAAGAGATTTTGAAGAACCTATGGGAAAAGGGAAGTTGTTCCCGAGGAAACTGAGGAATGCCCGTAAAAGGAGGATGGGATTTCCACACCATGACGTACCCCTGAAGAATGATTAACAGAACCCAAGAATCTTGAGTGATCTGAAGCCAAACAGGAAGAGAAAGAGAAAAGTGAAGTGAAAGAGGAATGTGTATAAGAAGAAATTGATAATCACACATCACCTGGTTTGTCTGGAAAGGAAGGCCTTAGCAGTAGGAACTTGTTTGCCACTTTTCCTACCTTTAGTAGAAGGGCAGGATTCCCTACGAACAGAGGCAGGCTTAGCAGGATAATTTCTCTGAAATTTTTGGAACAGGAGAAAACAAACACATGCTTAAGCTCCTGTAAGGCCTTACCTTTATCTTGAAGGGACTTAAACAAATAAGCAACAGCATCCCCAAACAAAAGTTTAGAATCCAGAGGAGCATCCATCAACTTAGCTTTAATATCATCAGGTAGAGGTTGAAGCCTAAGCCAAGAATACCTCCACATTACTGAACCAAAAACTGCAGCCCTAGAAGAGGCATCTGCTGCATCATAACTATCTTTAATAGAATGATGAATGACTTGAGAGGACATCCCTAGCAAGGAAAGAACAGAAGTTTTACCCTCAGAGTCTGGAAACTCGGAAATATGTTGACAGACCTGAGAAAGAAGAGCCAACACAAACCTAGACATATGGGTCAATAGCCCTAAAAGCTAGGGTAGCAAAAGTGTAAACCTTCTTACATAACCTTTCCATAGTTCTACTGTCCTTGTCAGAAGGCAATAACTTGGGAAAAGGAAGCAACTGAGATTGCTTATCAGATGTCACAGACACTGCAGAGAAGTCAGCAGCAGGACATTTATATAAGAAAAAATAATTGTCAGGCACCCTATAAAACCTGTCAGTCTTCTTGGTAGAAGGGGGCAGAGAATCCAATGCATGGGAGGGTGGCCTAATGGTTAAAGTGTTTTCCTTGCAAGCACAAGGTGCAGGGTTTGAGTCTCACAAGGGATAATTGGCTAGGCTTAAAATGGCTCGCAAGGGCAGTTAGCTTAGTACTAATCTATGAACCTATAAAAAGCATCCAGCAAAGCAGCCAAAACAGGAGGAATAGCTGCAGGTTTAGGAGATTCCAACTGCAGCTACTCACAGTACCTCTTATGGATATCAGAGGCCTGAGCACAATCCCACTTAAAAAAATCCATCATCCTAGAGCATCCATCCCCAAAGGAAATTTCCTCAAAAGGATCATCTGCGCTAATAGAATCCTTCTCCTCTGACTCAAAGTTCAAAGGAGAAGGAATTTGAGTAGAATAAGTCAGGGATTCATTATCAAAATCTGACTCATCCTCAGACAAATCCTGTTCTCCAAGCCTTTTTAGGGGAGTAGACAACCAAGGAGGAGCAGGAACTGAAACCCATTGAGGAGAAGGACATTAAAGCAGTAAATAGCCCCTGAGTGAAGGCTGCCACTCACTTTGTGGATTCCTAGTTGCAGAAGAAACATGTTTATTTTTTGTTTCTTTTTTAAAGGAATTTCTCTCCAAAAAACTGAGAAGGCTCAGTCCTGGGACAGCAGTCGAGAACTGTAGTATGAACTTCTTCCCCAGCTAAAGACTTAGGAACTCATCTAGGCCTCTTAGAAAAAAATTAACCATAGTTCCCCCTGAACATCCGAGATGAAAACCTGCAAGGCCTCTCCAGACGTGCTGCCAGTCGGACCCTTACTGGCCACTGACACTGTCACAGTAGAGTATAGTGACAACATAGTCGGGTGAACTTCTGAGTTGGTAACAACCTCAGAAGAAACACCTGGCAGAGGCTGGACAGTGGAAGATTCCAGTCGTACCGTCTTCTTCCCTAATGGTTGAACCAGGGGGTGAGAGATTCATTTCATTGTATCTTTAGTGAGAAGCTTAAGACGCTGGTTCTCAAGATACGAGGAAAGGGAGGGATGTCTGCTGTGAAGGGTTTTCAGAACAAATGTCTGACAAATAGAAAAAGATGTATGGTCATCAGTGGCTCCTAGGCAAAAAAGACACAAAGTGGCAGTCTTTATGAAGAATCTGTCTTCCACACTGGCATTTACCCTTTCCAGATGACATTAACATAAAGGAGCACTAAAAAAGAAAAAAAAAACAAGAAAAAACAAAACCCCCAACAGGGCACTATCTACAACTGCAAGCAAGTCAGCAAGCAGGTTTAGATAATACCTGGAGAATGAAAATGGATTAAATTGGCAGAAATGGATGCAGGAAAACAGACTGATGGTGAAAAGATATGTTCAGAACTGGCAGCAAAGAATTTCAGTGTCTCATTGAATACACAAGACATGAGACACATATGTTCTGAACTTCTTTACAAAGAAGTACATGATGGGCGATATTTGGCTGTTTGATACTGTTATCATTTTGATTCACAAGCTACTATATATGTTGGTTTCCATTTACTTTTTTATGTTGAGATTCTAATATCTATGTATAGTCATAAAAAAATAATGTTAGGCATAGGCAGCGTGAGTCTGTTGACTGGACTCCAAGAATGTACTTTCTCAGCCTTAGAAGATATGGGTCAGCTTCTTTTAGTTTGAGGGAATTATTTTCCTTTTGCATGTTTATTAAAGCAACATGTCCGTCTTGAATCACCTTAGCATAAGAAGCAGAGGTTGGCAGATGTTGAAATTTACATTCTGTTTCCTCCAAAATTTTGCATTGGATTTTAACGTTTGTAGGATACACCAATGTTTCGCTTTGAATTTTACAAGTTTGTACAATAAATTTGTTAGTTATGGTCTTAGTGAAGAGTTCATGTAGAAAGCTCAGAAAATACAACAGCAAGTTTATAATAACACTTAAGACATTTTTAACCCAGAAGATGAACTATTAACACAATTTGTTAGCACAGCAAACATATTTTTGATTACATGCAAGGGCAATTTGAGATGATTAAAAGAACAAAAGCAGTGAAAAGTATAAGGTTAGACAGACAGGAATGAAAATAAGAAAATATGTCACACTGATGTGCTGATGCCATGAAAACAAGTGGTGAATTGCATGGTGATTTGCAAGCCTGAAGTTCACACAAGAGAGGCCAGAGAAAATCTGCCTGAAGTGCAGCCAGGGAGAATCCTTTCCAAAAATACAAAAGCAGAAATGAAGAAAATTTCTCTTAACAGGCACATAGTTGTTCCCAGATATGCCTGAGAAACTTAAACTGAGAACAAATTATGCAAACAACCCCTAGATTACCTTAAAGAGTACCACAGTCATAACTGTGTCTGTAAAGGAGCAATCTAGGAGTGACAATGGTCGCTATGAGAATGGAACAGGTCAGTACCACGAGGTCCTAAATGCAAGGGAGCATCAGATTCTATAATAACTTAAAAAAAATGAACAGCATTTCAAAATTTGATTTCTGTCCCACGCTTAGGCTTGTGGAGGTGACAGAGAACATTGGAAAGGCCAGATACCTGACAACATGAGACATGATGAAGGGATACTGGCAGTTACCACCCTTCTGCCAAAGAAAAGAAAAACAGTCTTTGTGACCCCTCACGGTTTATTCAGTATGCAAAGTTACCATTTGGCATACATGGATCTGCAGCTATCATGCTTTCATGGGCTGTCCTTTAATTAAAATGCAAAAGCACTAAACCAGAGTGGTTTTTTTTTTAGAATATATTTAATATATTTAGGTTGTTTTATACACCAGAAGAGTGTCAAAGTTCATTTTAGTTGGCATTGCATTCATATTATTTTGTGGTAATGGGAAGAAGGGTTAGGACCACAACTAGACAACAAGGAGGGCATAAAAAACTTGCTTGTGCCTGCCACGTAAAAATAGGTTTAGGTTTTACTCTATCATTTGTGTCTTATTTTATGACTATTACCTGTCAATGACAAATCTCAGAAGATGGAACGGTCCTGTTAATGTGTTGTTTTGTCTTGTAGTATGTAGACAATTTAATTAACTCGAAATGTTGCTATATATATTTGTTTTAGTAATTCCAGATTTGAATAAATTACTTCTAGTCCTTAAAGTACTATTTATCAGTTAGGCATTTCATCTTGATAACTGACCAATGTGCGTGTGCTTCTGTGGAAGGTTGGGCGCGGGGCTGGCAACTCGACACTGTAAAACTCCACTGTCAATCATGAATGGACACGTGATCCGCTGTGGTGACCCCTAACTGGGAAAAGCCGAAAGAAGAAGAAACTGACCATGCCCATCAGTGACTAAGCAGACAGATAACAATACCAATCTGATGGGTGCTGTCCTTGCAACTGTTTCATTTCAAAGGTATGCTCTCAGACACATTTGAGAAAACTAAACAAAATGCAGCGTACAGGCAATAACTGAAATGAAGGTTACACTGAAACCTTGAAGGTATTGCTGTTAATTGCTTTAAAATGAGCCAGAGCATTTTGATTCTCATTTAACTGCACAAATGTGTGTTTCATACCGTTTCTGGTCCCAGTGTTTCCTTGGTCTGTCTACACACACACACACACACACACACACACACACACACACACACACACACACACACACACTCACAGTGCACACACCACACACACATACATACACACACACACACACACACACACACACACACACACACACACACACACACACACACACACACACACACACACACACACACACACACACACACACACACACACACACACACACACACACACACACACATACACACACACACACACACACACTCACACACACACACGTATATAATCCATTTTACTGGTCAGAACAATATGCAATTTGTAATCTGTCAGCAGTGTTTACTCCAAACATTCCTCTTTAGATACTTTGACAAGAATATTTGTAAACATCTCACGAATGTCTAATTTTATAATGATTATAATCAAAGAAAGTGATTTGCCAGGTGGGTCACCTGATTGTGCAACTCTGGGTAAAGCAACTTTTACCAAAGTGGCTTTTAATAAGTATAGAGGAGAATTAATTTCAAATGATCATGTTTTAATTTTTGAGTAAATTGCAACAAAAATAAAGCTTATAGTATGGCAAAGGAATGTGAGAAGTGTAAGACTGCAGTACTAATTAGTCTGTTACCTGAACAACATGGAAGTGGCTGTTTACATGCTTGAATATTTAAATGTAATTATTAGACTGTCATGGTCTTCGTTTCACTGCTCTGAACGACAATACATCCTAGAAGATATCCATCCCTTGAAAAGTGAGGTTAATCTTGGGCTTACCCTTAACACCAAGGCATGCAGTATAGTTTCCTTTGGTAAATCCTGCATCACTACTGCTTACCATGTATATAATATAATATTCTACTTTAAATTGACACATTCATTGGGGCTTGGGTACATATGTTGATACCAGACTCTCCTTTGACCATCATGACTCTGTGGTGGTTAGAATACCCCTCTAACTTGCTTATCCTTTCTTGAATCCCCCCTTGTGGACCCATGTTAGTGGTTCCTCCTGGGTCTGGAGCAGTATGGACTTTTGGAATTCAATGTTTTTCACTTTTTCAGGTGTTTGATGTTGTCAGCTTCAGGACAGTTTATTCAGCATTGCCAGATTCAGTAGAGGCAGTGTTGAAGACCTGATACACATCCAAGTCAGAAGTTTTTCTGTGTGTGTGCGTGCGTGCATGTGTGCGTGCGTGCGTGTGTGTGTGTGTGTGTGTGTGTGTGTGTGTGTGTGTGTGTGTGTGTGTGTGTGTGTGTGTGTCTATATGTGTGTGTGTGTATCTGCATCTGTATGTGTAGATATTATTTATATTTACAGATGTTGCCTACTTATTACTTTAACAATTATTCCAAATAAATTTTGAAAGAAAAAAGAGAGATAGAAGGAGACAATAGAATTCTAACTTCATCAATAGCCTGTATGGTTTTCGTATTATCTTTGGTATGACTGTAGCACTGTAAAAGTCAAAAAGTTTATTTAAGAGCAGGCTGATCAGTAAAATATATGACTTATGTTTTAGTAATTTATCAAAACATGTTACGGATGTGAAAAGTATAATATTAAAAAGAATGACAGATATAATTACGCTCTCAGTGTTTGAATGAAACATTACCTTAAACAAGCAAGGTCCTACAAATTTAAGACAAAATAATGCATTATACTTACTATATAATGTGGGATTATTGACACCTCCAGTTCTGCAGTTAAAATTTTAGACACAGACCTCTTCCAGTCATGTATAGCAACTTCATTCAGGTTTAGTTAGTCACAGAAATAAGATTTAGTGCTTGTACTGTGCACTTTTTAAACTTCAAAACACTTTCCCAAGTAAGCCCTACTGGATGCTCTCATTTTGAGGTAGTTCAGTCATTCAGATAACAACCTTTCATCTGAATAAGTCTTTGAAATGTCAATTAATTCCATGGTGGTGATAAAAAGAGGGAAATATCACAAAAAAATAAAGATATGAGGTTCATATTACTGTTCTTAAAATATATTCTCCAGAAATTATGCAGGAGTCCTGAACCTACGTCTGGACTTGGTCATGCAAAGAGCAGGTCAGGGGATTGAGAAAGGAGCAGCTCAATGCTGACTCATTAATGGGGAATGATGGGTATCCCACTGGATTGCAGCCTTCAGTGGAGACCAGCAGTTCCAGTTCTCATGGCCAAACTGAAGTCAAAGACAGTCAGATCATCTGCAGCAGATAGTGTCCATGTATGTGGTAGTATGTACAGACAAACTGTACTTACATCAATGCATTCCACCCGCAGGAGTTGGTCTTTCAAAAGTACCCCACAGAGGAAGATATCCTGCAGTAGACTTGGTCTGTCCTAGCATTTTTGTAGAGCTTCAGGAGGGACACTGTGAAATAACAGACAGTGGTTGCCGGTAAACGCAAAAAAGAGATACGAAAGAAATGTATTTTCAAACAATATAACAATAAACATTTAGCAATTTTACAACTAAGGATGAATGGAAATAAAGCAAACATGCTGCAGGCAGATGCACATGGCATTTTATACAGGGTTGTTTATTTGATAACTGACTCTGGTATTCATAAAGTTAATACACAAAGGCATACAGCTCTTCCACTCATTGTATTTATGTAGGTCTTCATTGCCACAATTCATAGATATGGGTTACAACAATGAGCAGAAAGATACATAAGCTGATTGCCTTCTTTGAATAGAATACATGTTTGCACAGCACACGGTTGTATAATATGTCAACTGGTACATTTGATGGGAGAAAATCTATGTAACTCGAAGGCACTGCCTAGTGTAGCTGGGAACAGAACTTATACCTCCATAAGTCACTTCAGTAGCCACTTATGAAAGAAATTATACCGTACTAAGTTGTTGTTCCCAGTTATGCTGTTGTTCACAAAGTGTTTCACTCATTAAGTATAACATCAGAGATAAGCTCATTACCACATTATGTTAATGAGGGGTCTGGTTCAGTGGGAACTACCAGTGGCAGGAGATAAACAAAGCTATTCTATGGTGTAGGAAGATGAGGTTATGGTAGCACAGTTGCCTGTTCCATGGGAAACTCTATCATCATCATCATCATCAGCCACTGTTTCCCAATTTTCTACATGGGGTTGGTGTGTTGTGTCCCTTGTCACCCTATCTCTCTATTCAATGCCACTATCCTACCTTCTTCGACATTCTTGCTTGACTGTCACACATCTTCTTTCACACAATCCATCTACCTGTTTGCTGGATAACCTTGTTTCCTCTTGTCTTCTTCCTGTCTGTCCCATATCTTCTTCTTCACCAGATTGTCTTCTGCTTTCCTGCATATGTGCCTGAACCACTGTAATCTGTTCCCTTTGACCTGTTCTGTAATTGGACCTACTTTGGCTTCTGCTCTTATGTCCTCATTTCTTTGGTTATTCTACAGGATGCATCCTACCACCCATCTTAGGCACTTCATCTACATTACTTCTAGCTTCCTCAACTGTTCTGCCTTTACTGTTAAGGTTTCTGTACCATGCAGTAGTACTGGTTGCACCACTGTTTTGTAAACCTTACTTTTCAGCTTTTTTGGCATTCTTCTGTCATACACTACCCCTGGCACTTTGTGCCATTTGGTTGCAGCCCCTCTGATTATAGCTTTGACCTCTTCATTCAATTTTCCTTCTCATCAGCCATCACTCCCAGATACCTGAAGCTGTTAACCTGTTCCACTGTTTTCTCTTTTATCGCACTTTTCACCTTCTTCTGATTCCCCTCATTTGTTGCAATTACAACTATCTTATCTGCACTCAGTTTCATCTGATGTGCCTTTAGTTTTGTATTCCATTCCCCTACCCTTTGCTGATGTTCTTTCTCAGAGTGTGCTTGTATTGCCACATCGTCTGTATTCAGCAACTTTGTTTATCTGTCCTCTCTGACCTGTTTGCTACTGTAGTCCATCACCAGTATGAACAGTAGTATGGAGAGAAAAGTGTATACCAGTTGACTGGAAAATAAGCATACTAGTACAGAGCTGAACTCTGATGCATACCCAGTCTCAATGGGAACCCCTCTGTTAGATCAAATAATGTACAGTAGTCATGTGCATCCTTGTATATAGCTTGAACTAATACTACCAATATTTCTGGGATTTCAAACCACCACAATAATGCCAAAATCAGCTTTCTTGGGAACTTGTCATATGCTTTTTCCAAGTCTAGAAATGCACATGTGGGCTTTTTCCTCATTACTAGCAACTTCTCAAGTATTTGTCTCACTTCAAACATTGGGTTGGTTATGCTGCATCCTCATTTGAATCCAAACTGCTCATTTCCAATCTTAATTTCTATTATTTTGTGTATTCTATTATCAGTCACCCTTCCCAGAAATTTAATGTAGTGTGATAGGAGTTTAATACCCCTGTGCTAACCATAATTGTGAATGCCCCCTTTTTTCTTGAACACTGGAACTGGTGTGCTTATTCTTCAGTCAACTGGTGTATGCTTTTCTCTCCATACAGCTATGCATATCCTCAGGAGACATTTTTACCCAGTCTCACCCAACATCTTGATAATATCTGCTGTGACCTCATCTGAGCCAGCTGCTTTCCCTGACTTCATTTTCCTTAGCACTGTTCATACTTTGTCTAGGGTGGGCTCCTCCTCTTCTCTCTCCATGGGCTATTTCTGGTGCAGTACAGCTTCTGTGGGGTTTTCTTCATTCAGACGTTGCTGGAAGTACTCTTTCCTTCTGCCTTTGATGTCCTGTGGACTGGCGAGCAAAGTGTTCCTAGCAGCCCTTATGAAAGGCATTTGACTATCTTCTTCTTATTTCTGTCTTTGTCTTGCAAACTAATATAGTTCCTTTGTGCCACCTACTGACTCATTTTCCAGAAATGGGTACAGTACCTCTGATCCCATGTTTTTTGTAATTGCAACTCCTCTCTTAGCCTCTTTGTTAGCCAGCCAGTATTCCTTCCCAGCCTGGTCTGTCTTTTCTATCTCTCAATTTTTTTCTTTCTTTTGATGACTTCCTGGACTTCTGTATTCCACCATCAGTTTTCCTTACGTACCTTATTTCCGTACTTGACTGATCCCCGTATCTGTTATATAGTAGCCACACTCACTGTTTTGAGGCACTGCCATTTTTCTTCATTTCCACCTATTTCCTGTTCTTCTTGAGGTGCTCAAACCCTGATTAATTCTTTGAACTGTTGTACTTTCTCTGCAGTCAACTTCCAGGTCTTCAGCCTAGTCACTGTTGACTTTAGAGCCTTCTTTGACCACTGCTTACAGACAATTGTATCAACCAGTGGTTTATGCTGTGCGATGTCTATTTCACTCGAGATGGTTTTGCAATCACTGATTCTACCCCAGACCCTTTTCCTTATGAGGAGGAAGTCTACTTGAGGTGCATGTTGACTACCTTTCTTTGAGATCTTGTGATTGTCTCTTTTTATAAACACTGTTCTGGCTACCATCAAGCCATTTGCAAGACAAAGGTCTCCTTCTTTATTCCTCACACCCCACCCATGTGGAACAAGGCTGTCTTAATATCCCATTCTGTTTGTCCTGATATGTACATTCACGTAACCCATTATCAACACCAATTCATGTTGTCCTGTGTTACCTAGTAGGTCCTATAACTGCTGAGTGAATGCACTCTTTTCCTCACTATCATAACCCTGCTGTGGGGCAGAGACTGAGATTATGAATACTGCTCTATCATTGCACTACAGTGTAATTCCCATGAGTCTGTCACTAATTCTGATGACATCCCTCACTGTCCCCTGAAGCCTCTCCCTTACTAAAATTCCCACACCATTTCTAGCTTGTCCTCCTCTGGATCCCAAACCAAGTGGCTTTGTTACACTGCCCTTCTGCCCTTACTCCTTTTATCCTGGATAGTTATGATGCCCAGCCTTCTTCTTACCATCACGTCATCCACTTCCAAGCCTCGTCCTGTTAGTGAATCTACACTGAGTATGGCAATTCATAGTTAATGTTTGGCAGGTTGATTGGTTTTACATCCAGCGTACACTCAACAGAGCTATCCCAGGTAACCCAAGCTGGGCAACTGGGAACTGACCAGCCAGTACATTATTGACCAAGGCTGTTGGGCTTTTTGGTGAGTATGGATTGGCCAACAGGGGCACATACACCCCTCCCACTCTTAACATGGACCCCTGCCTTAAGTCAGAGTAGGCCAAGACCTCAACTCACTTAAAACTGGAAAATACCCATGCCGGCGAACCCCATTACTTGTAGGGATTTTCCTACTATGCAAAGGTTTTTTTTCACCCTCACAGTATAGCTATGTTGCTCAACTTTTTATGCTGAGGTTTATATCAGGAGGTGAATAGAACTGCCATACTCAGGGTTGCTGTAACATCCCATTGGGACATGCCTGTTCATATATATTGTCAGATTTATGAATTATGTATGATGCTGATTTGGGTTGATTTGTATGTATTGAGTGTGACTGGAGCACAATATATACAAATGAGGTGAACCTTTGACCGATATTATGACAATTTTTTATCACTCTCAGAAGGGTTTGCCACACAGTTATACTATATACCAGCTACATTCTATGGCACATAATATTTATAAAGAGTTAAAAGAAATGTTCAAAGCTTTGAGTGCATGCGGTCTATAACAATCTGATTTTACATGGCTCTGTTAATGAATTATAAGCATTCATGGCATTTGCCTTAATTCGGTTAGACTTCTTAAAATACTAGAACATGTATCTGCATACATCATGCAGCAACTGATTGTTTTCTCATGTAAAACTGCAAATCAGTTTTTACAGTCATATGATACACTGAATTTCTTTAAAGCATTTTCTACAATGGAACTATGCTTTCTAACATGAAATGAAAATAACCATGGATTTAGCAATATTTATCCCTAGGCCTCCCAAAAGTGTAGGTTGAATTTGCACTTGACTGCAATCATGAAGTCATTCTTAGTCAAGACTATATCAAATGGTCATGGATAAGCATGTTTATGCACATTAAATCTCCTCATTCAAAGATCACAGAGGAAACTTCGTAGCTTTGCTCTGAAGTCTGCATATTGTATCAAGTGTTTCTCATTTATAAACATCAAAGGATGGGCAAAACATTTAAAACAATGTATATATTTTAAGATTCACAAAAGGTTTTTATATCTAGGTTACAGAGGCAGTTAAAAGTCATAAACTGCAGTTAAAAATGCTAATAACTTTTAAAGTTCTTATGCCAGTAGTTCCCATTGTTGTCACTCTACGACTGGACATAATTCTAAAACGGAGTTAAATATCATTTTGGTGTAGTTCTGTTAGTTTGAAACAGCAAGGATTTTATTTATTTTGTGTAATAGTTTTTCTCTACAAATGATATAACAAGCAAAAACTCAAAACCAAAAATGGTACTTGCGCTATGCACAAGCCTTTAAAATATTTTCATTTTTGAAAGGGTGAAACAACTTTAATCATTTAGATGTTAAGATCTGAGGTCAGGCTGAAGTAAAGTTGTGAGATGCGCATGTATAACATATGCACATATACATATTATGCATAAATATATATATATATATATATATATATATATATATATATATATATATGTGTGTGTGTGTGTGTGTGTGTGTGTGTGTGTGTGTGTGTGTGTGTGTGTGTGTGTGTGTGTGTGTGTGTGTGTGTGTGTGTGTGTGTGTGCGTGTTTGTGTGTGTGTGTGTGTGTGTGTGTGTGTGTGTGTGTGTGTGTGTGTGTGTGTGTGTGTGTGTGTGTGTGTGTGTGTGTGTGTGTGTGTGTGTGTGTGTGTGTGTATGCTTTGGAGTCTGGTTTGTAATCACATAGTGTTAGTGTTTATTTGTTTGATGTAATATCTGGTTATAGAAGGGAAACTGATATTTCTATGTATTGACTTTTTTGATACTGTGTCAGTGGCAAACTACTCTAAAAAAGATACTTTACATCTGTAAGTCCATTCCTCATATCATACAATGAATTTACAGGGTGTAGCAACCTGTAAAGGAAAAACCCCAGCTACATAAAAATAAAAATTGTGCTTTGATAGCCAAATGAAAAAAAACAGAACTCAGTCCAGTATTAATATTTGCAAGCAACAGAAGTCTAATATTTAAAAGTGACAAAACATTGGTGCAAGGTGTACCATACATTTCTGTCTCTCATTGTCAGGTATGTAATAAGCTATTGTGGTGTCAGCTGCCATCTCCTATCTGGCACATCAATCTTAAAGAGGAAAACAGAGAAAAGAAAGGTTCCCTGCTCCATGCACATGAGGCACAGGCTATACAGAGCACTACAGCACTTCAGTTCTGATCGCAAATGCAATACCATAGGTGTGCACAAGGCTACTGACCACCCATGCCTTTTTCAGCCTAGCCATGCATCGTAAATGTAATACCAGTATTGATTTCTGAATGTCGTTACACACTGGAGCCTGATCAGGATCTCTCGATCATGCTCCATAACAATTTTTGCCTATGGCAGCCATCCCCTTTGCCCTACCTTAGCTATGCTACATTGGTATAGAGTATGTCCTTTTATAAAATACTTTTACCTATGCAATGTATTTAAACCAGTGCAATTGCATTGACAATATAACTTGGATATCATTTGTTACTGTGGAATATGCATTCTTCAGAAAAGCTAGTTCTCTTTCAAGACGTTAATAGTTAAAATAGCACATTTGGCAATCAGTAGTAAGAAATTAATACTTTCAGTCTATGTCCATGAACTGCATCTAGTGGCAACACACATACCAGAGGAGAGGAAGTGTGCACTCAATTGCCATCTGAGCTATGGTATAAAACTAATTTATACAAAAGCAATATCATCTTGAAAACCAAGTAGTTTGTAGAACTCAAATAAAAATCTAAGCACATCTCAAGACTTGCTGGAACCACACCTATACCTCCTCTTACAGTTGCAATTGAACCTATCCATTACATTGCTACTGCAAGCTGTAAATTATAACATCACTTCCTCAAAAAAATTATTCTAAATAAAAACATCAATCTGCTAGCAGATATTATATATATATATATATATATATATATATATATATTACTTAAATCTGTAAGAAAATATCATGGAGATAGTGCCCCTTAGCAAGATGAACAAAATTATGATGCAATGCATACATTCAAAACAAATAAGAGGGTGGTATGCATCATTCACTCTTTGCTACATACAATATACTGGGATGTATTAGGACTTATATGAATCATCACACAAAGCATATAGTATAGCACAACAATAATGTGGCAAGACTGGTGCATTGGGGATTATACAAACACTACAACATAGAGGATGCATTTGATGCATGAACTACAAAGCATTACAGAGACTGATGAAGTTTATATCACACGGGATCACCTATTACAAACAATTCCAAGAACACATAAGAGAAAACCAGATAAAGTAGTCCATGAAAAAGACAAATGTAGTATTGATCAATGAAATCACTGCAGCGATTACAGTGTGTTACCTACAGAGAAGCAGAAAGTCATAAAGTACCAGGATTTGCAAGCAGAAACACGAGCAATGTGGAAGAAAGATAAGAAGACAGCTCTAATAGTAGTAGGAGCAAGATGTCTAATGAAAATGAATTTATAGTCATACTTAAATATCCTACCAATACATGCAAGCCAGTATGAATACAGAATATGACAATTCTGGGCACATTGCAGATGCTGAGAAGAGAACTCTTGGTTATCATCAAAGACTGAAAGGATACGAATTTCACAAACTCTAATCATACCCTGACTTAGCAATTGGATCAATTCCCATCACGATATTAGGAAACACAAAACACTTGAAGAAATTAAAACAGGGGTATGAATATTCATAAAACATAATATAGGATATATTATTTAGACTCCTCCAAGATCATTGTCCATCAAAACATTCAGGCTGAGAAGAAAGTCTTACTTGACATATCAATTCACATAACTCACTATTCCTCTGTTGGCATCCTGAGCTTAATCCCATATTGAAATAATTTCCTCAAGGACCCATTTAATTACTTTCCTTCCATCATCAAAGTAAAAGCCCACCTTTAAATACTCTCTTAACTTACAGGGTGCAGAAACAGCTTTTCCTTTAGATTTATGGGGCTTAAGACAGGTCTGAACATCTTCAGCCATTAAATTCCATTTGCCAATGCCCAATATTGTCTCCCATATCTGACTTCTTTGCATTTGACTTTGATCCTCAAAAAACTCTACCATCATTCAGTTTTAAAACAGATCTGTCCCAAAATTTATCCTGGACTTAAATAGAAGTAGAGGATTCTGTTTGGACCAGATCAGTAGTAAACTTTGATCTCATTGCCTTTGTCATTAATGGGGGTCTGGTTTGAGAGATGATAAAATCAGCAAACAAAGGAGAGTAGCATTGCTAGAATTGAATTCAGCCTCAAGTACTGGTGAGTACCTTCACCAGGTGGACCCTATTTTTACAAAATCTCACCATGATGACACTAATACATAGACTGTATTTTATACAGCATATATCATGTAGAGAAGTAGGTTAAAAATAAAAAAGACAACTGGGTGCACAAGTACCAGGATAAAAAAGTGTCCAATTCTGGTAGGTGCACTGGTGCCATGACTGGAATAAACGACAGTGTAGAATCCTGAAGATATGGAAACATTCCTACAATGGAGTTAGTCCAGGCTCAAGGCAGGATGGTACCCCCCTGATGTAGACAGAATTAGTAGTCCGCAAGAAGCACAAAACCTAATAGGTTGAAAAAGGACCCTTAAAGAGGATAGAGTGGACTACTGAGGATAAGAAAGAAATTATGTATCATTATTATTATGCAAGAAGCCCAGAATTCCCAGAAAGAAAATATTCAAAAAAGATTAAGAGAGAAATTACAGGAAAGAAAAATACTTGCACAAGCAAACCTGTCAAAAGCTTCAAATGCAAATGTGTGCTCATTAATACAACAGATTCCCCAAAAAAAAAAAAAAACATTATATATTCTAAAGAACCTAGGGCAATTTTGAAAAAAAGAAGTGACCGAGGAAGTGCAAAAATATAAAGGACAAAACCTAGAGATTTTTGAAAGATATCAACATGGACATGGGAAAGAAAGAGAGATGTGATACAGCATAATATTTAGACAAATGAGAAAGACAAATTAATAAATACAAAAAAAGCAGCTATAAAGATATTTGAAGAAAAAATACAGGCAAAATCACCCAGATATAGAAAATTTCACAGTACAAAAAAAAACATTTTTGGTGGAGTGATTTTGGGGTTTTAGAGGCTTTTTTGTAGGATAAATGTTTAGGAGGTCTTTGGGGTGTAGGAAAGTTGCTTTACGTATCTCAGCATATGTTTTTATATGTGTTGGGTCAGTATGTTGTGTAGTGGGTATAATGATTACATTACTGACAAACTGATTGTTAGAGTGCTTTTGTGTGAGATTCTTGCCTACAGTGACATTATGTAAGCACACTTCTCACATACTGTTTCCTTTTCTCCGGTTGTGGCTGGTGAATTCAAAGCAAAGGGAGGCTGCAGGATACAGCTGAATGGGTGGAGCCAAGTAGAAAGGGGTGGGTTAACTAGAAAGGGGCAGAACTATGTTACAGAGGGATCAACACTGATCATGCTTACCAATTTACATAAAATAAGTGCTCAGTCACTAATGCACATGCTGAATAGTCTACTAATCAGTACTAGACTAAAACACATTTCAGAGTTAATAAGGTGTTTATGTTCTGCTATAACACCTCTAAACAGTGAAAAAGTAGGTGGTCTTGACTGCATGCAAGTATTCTGACTAAACAAGGTGTAGTACGCATACACTGTACTGTATGAAGTAATTTGCATCTTCTACAATGCCAAATGAAAAGTAAGGACATTTGGAGATCTCTTAATTTATTATTCACAATTCAAGGTCACTCCAATGCCTAATGTACCAGTGGTTCTGAGAGACAGTAAGATGATCTCAAAGTCCATAAAGTTTGCTATTATAGTTACCACAGCTGTAAGGCAGAGCACATTGCTATATGTATATATTGTTTTTTTTTTTTTTTTTATTGAAGACTTACCTATGCAGTATGCTGCAAATAGTACTCTGTTTCTGCACCCAAAGAGAAGATGTGGTCTGCTCTAGAACACATATGGTCATACTGGATTTGATTTTTCTATCCTTTTTCTAGAGACACAGTAGGGGCCATTTCAAGTTTCCCAAGTAAACACAGTATCCATGTGACCTTGGTACCAAATAAGTACTTGTAGCATAGTACCAAATAAGTGACTCTGTTGTGTTCCTCTGGGTATTTCTCAGGTTTCTTACTTGCAGACAAAGTCCATTCATCTGTTTTTATTTTATGCAAACAAATCAATAACTCTTCGGTTGAAGTTTGTTATAGTCCCCTTGAAATGCTTTCCTAAGGAAATCATGGCCAATGCATTTATTCTTTCCTGCCCTTTGTACTACAAAGAAATGTTTTAATTCTTTTTCTTGTTGGGAAAACACCTTTCTGCCTTAGCAGTTGAAACTGGTGTGGTGGCTATAATCAACAACACATTGAAAATCTGAGAAAACACACTGGTTGATGAGTTGACCACCATGGATTTTAACATCTTGACTGCACTGCCACTTGCTGCAAAATCTTCACAGCGATACACAACTCCAAGTTCCATTTTAAGTTGTCCCCTCAAAAGGAATGGATAGTTTTCTATTGTTTCTGTGAAGATATTTTCTGGAAACTATTTTATGTATTTTGAAAAGTTTTCAGGAAGTAGCAGCTGAGAAGCCTGAAGATGCTCAGTTTGTTCAAATTATCATGTTGCCTGGAACATTATGGCATCACACACTTCCTTTGCAGCAATAGACAATCGTGATGCAGTGGTTGGGATCTTGATTATCCCCATTTACATTTTGCCAGGGTGTTCTCTGTCTGTAGGTACTGTTCTGCAATGCTGTTGTTATCTGATCTGACACTCAGTTGCATTCAAAAATATATGTACAACCTTTTAAGCTGTGATCATATCTGTGGTACATCACTGAAGTTGCCTGTACAGAAGGTCAACATGGGACATTATACGATGGAAAACAGTCAGACAAAACTTAAATTCATGACCTTCAAGTGTTTACATTAGCACATTTGCTTCCTGTACAGTTGCTGTAGAAGAAGTAGGACACTTTTACAAATAATAAAAATCACTCTGACAGAAAGTTCAAATTTTCATACACTACATTTACAGTATGGATATTAAATTTCCACCATATTCCAGACATTTGTGGCATATGTCATAGTACTATATTATCCATAAAAGCTTGTCTTTGAACTGAACATGAGAAAAAAGGCTGGAATTCCACCAAACGTTAAAAAATGTCCCTGCTTCAGTATTATGTAATGTGGCTCTTTGCATTACCAAATTAAGCTGGTGGGCAAAGCAGTGTACATAAATAAGCATATTTACATTTCTGGTGGCCTAGACTCCATGCTGAACTCCACTCCTTACAGATGCACCATCATAAGTGAGAAACCGCATTTTCATGCTGGTCTCCCAACACTTCCTTCAGCTGTTCACTTATTACACCAGCAATATGCCCTTCAGTCTGTCCAGGTGGTATAAAATATGTCTAACACTGGGTCATTGACAAGATAACTGAAAACAATGGAAATTTGCCATAGCTCTACAACATCAGTGGTTTCATCTTCAATTTCTGTAATAATTTTACAGTATGAGTCTCTTGTTTTTTTATTTCTTCTCTGAATATTGTTAGCATGCAGTTCAGGAGTTGATTCTGAATTTTTTTTGATGTTGCTTTAAACACAGTCTAAGTTTTTATGTGTTCGGCCAAATTCCAATCAATCCTGCAGGTGAAATGCACACATCTGCAGAACATTTCAACACTGAGTCCTCCGATTCATCATGACCTCTTAAAGTAACTTCTTCTTCAGCACACAGCTTTATTCAGTCAATTATAACTGATAGAAAAAAATGATTTTCTTCTACTTCCTGTTGTGTCTTTCCACTGATAACCGGTATCCAGTACTTAACAGAGACCTAATATCCATAGTTCCCAACATTGCTAGACTCATTTGGTTGTCAAAATGTTTAGCAGACTGTTCATGTTTTCTAGCCTTTTCTACCATTCTGTTCAGGTCATTCACACCCTTTGATGTCCAGGCATCCTCTCCACTGAACAATAAACATGGGAAGCAGTTCAAACTGTTTGCTATGTCACACCCACAGATCCAGGTGTGCTTGTCATAAGCTGAGCTCCTTGTGTATGTTCTTGACGTACTTTTACCTTGAGACTCCATCTTGAAATCAGGTGTGGGTCTTCCAGTCCTATTGATTCTTAACATTTCATCAAAAGTCAAGTCTCTAATATTAATAGATGTTAGACAGGTCAGTGTAACAGCCTGCTCCCTCATTCCAGTATGGTGGTGGTAACCCTAAAGTAAACATATTACAGAGATGATTAAGTGCCACTGTTGTTTACATTCTAAGTACCTACTAGTATCTGCTTGACCCTGTCATGATACCATGGTATGGTGGTGGTAACCCTAAAGTAAACATATTACAGAGATGATTAAGTGCCACTGTTGTTTACATTCTAAGTACAGCTTCACGTACAGTTCTCATTTCATTAACAGACCCCCATGCCCGTGACCTACCTAAAATATCTGGCTTAGCCTTGATAGGATTAAAAACATTAATAATAATGCTTTTGTTAATATATTTTTGATACACACACTGTCACAGCTTGCATTCCATCTTGTTTCTTCCAAATACACATTAGTCCTGCAAAGCCTGAATTAAAAGTATAGAACAGGGCCAGTCAATTCATTGGCCACTACAGTTTCTGCTGTGATCCTTCCAGGATTAAAATAAAAATAGATTTGCATTAGTTTAATGTTTTGCTGCACAGAGACAGTAATCACAGCCCGTACACTCCCCCCATACACATTAGTCTTGCAGAACCAGAATTACAACAGTAAATGACAAGGCCAGTCATTTCATTCTCACACTGGCATAGCCCCCCCATCCCAGCTGCCTAGCCAAAGTACCTGGTTTAAACCTAGGAAGTTAAAAATTGAAAAAAAAAAAAAAAGACCACAGTTACATTACTGTATTTGTTTCATATCACATAGCCAAGAACTTGCACTTTAGTTTACTTCAGTTCACCCATACACACTTTACTCATGCAAGAGTAGAGTTTTTTTTCAACAACAATACAGTGACAAACTGTCCTAATGTAGCTTGACTAATCCTGGAAAAAGATATTAGATAAAAAAAAAAAAAAAAAAGTCATCCATAAACGGCCTCCCATAACATACTGCATACCTAGTATCTGTCTGACTAAAAAAATGTCATCAACAGCCCCCCATAACACACAGACCACCTACTAGTATCTGTTTGACCCTGTCATGATACCATACTAAAAAAAGAAAATCATCAATAGTTCCCAAAATACACCGCCTACCTAGTATCTGGTTAACTCTGCCAGGATTTTATATTAAAAAAGTCATGAACATCCCCCAAAACACACAGACCATTAGTATCTGGTTCTCCCTACCAATGAGAGGAAAATACTTGCAAATCCCGCGGAAGGTGTTGAAGACAAGGAGAAACAGCAACGAGAAGAGAAGACTTCAGGACACCACCACGGCAACTTAATTCTTCAAATTCCAAACAAACAAATAAAATAAAAATAAAAATTATTACTACTATTACTATTTTTATTTTGTTTGTTTTTGAGTGCCTGCTCATTTCAATAAATTATTTGCTCTTATTGGGTTGTTCGTTTGGAATTTGAAGAATTAAGTTGCCGTGGTGGTGTCCTGAAGTCTTCTCTTCTCATTGCTGGTTCTCCCTACCAGGGTATTATATTAAAAAAAGAAAATCATCAACAGTTAGTAACCTAGGAAGCACTGCCAACTTCTATTGAAAGCCGAGGGTTCACCCAACTGGAAAACTAATGAAAATTCTTTAGAAGAATGAATAAACAAGTAAAAATCAAGCAGAATCCAAGAATATCCGCACTTCAATAAATTTATTTGGTACTTACGTATTATCGCAGCCAGATTTGAGACTCACCTTCATTGCTAAAGTTAGAGGAAAACTACTTCATGTTACAGTGAAATGGGGTGTGTAAACTCCAAATTACCTTTTTATCACATTGTTTGTGAAACAGAACCAGGAATAAAAGAAACAATACTCTTTCTGTGTACCATCCTTTAGCGCCATGAGGGAATGGAAAGTTTCGTTAAGGCATATTGTAGCAGCTTGCCAGTAAGTGCAGCTATTCGGGCCTGTGATTAATGTGCTTCTTTACATTTGCATTTCTACCCGTTTTCTTTTGGGATGGCTTCGTGGAGGGCTGAAGTAAGGGGTGCAATCAGTTATTTTTTTCCTGCACTGATGTGTTGTTTTTAACTTGTGTTTTGTTATTTATAGGGCTGTCAGTGACTGTAAAGCTTCGCTTCAAGACAGACTATAAAGCATGTGTTGTTTGCATGCCTTTGAATGATCTGTATTTTGCTTGGAATCAGTTTTCTGAAATGACTCTTCAGTAAGAGTAAACAGTATGATAATTACATTTCACTGTGGTAGACTCTGGGCTTGCTTATGTATTAAATGCTGCATTATTTCCTCTTCCCTGCTGTTTTTCCTTTGTATTACGTTACACTGCTAAAGGACACTACCCATGAAGAGGAATTTGGCCGTTATCCCTGTTCCTTTTTCAGAACCCACATGAGGCAATACTGATTTATAGTCCACAGACCCCTTTTCAGTTTAAAATAAAGTCATTTTGCAATAACATTAGTAAGTACACCAGGTTCGAAATCTGGTTGTGATAATATATAAGTATGGTTTATTTAACAATTAAGTGCTTTTATTCCAAAACCAGGACTTCCTCAGAAACTGAGCTTGTATGCCCTTCACTTCCTTTTAAATCAAATGATTTAAAGACATATTACAAAATAATTTCAGACTATTTTAAGATAAAACCTTTATATAAAATACAATTAATGTTATTCTTTAAAAAATCAAAAACAGTCTAAGAGTAACTAAAAATGTTAGATTAATACATAAAAATTGCATTAATACATAAGAATTGTATGTGGTACTATAATGTTTCATTCATTTTGACTAGCAATTAATTTCAAAATCTCAAAAAGAAATATGTTGTTGTTAAAAAAAAAAAAAAAATATATATATATATATATATATATATATATATATAATATATATATCTATCTATATGTATATATATATATATATATATATATATATATATATATATACTGTAAATATATGAGTACATAGGGATTTTCCCCTAACCTGTACAATGAGTACCACTAAAGATAAATTGCTTTTCTTTTTAATACCGAATGAATAGATTTCATGCCATTCAGACCAGGCAGATTAATTGTAATCAAAGCCAACTGCCATTTTAATTCTTTTAGTTCAGTCTGTTTTTCCCAGTCTCCAACTTTAGTATCTAGGGGAATTTTGGGTGCTTTGCCACTTTTTGTTTATAAAACAGCAAGCAACCTAAAACAGAAATTTTGAGGGTACCAATACATGTAGAGACTGATCTAGTTATAATAGACATACCATGAAATGTGGCTCTTGTAAGTTTTGATCATACATTTTTAGCCAAAAAAAAAAAAAAAAAACAACTTTTAAAAATGTGCTTAACAGCAACATTAATTTTATTAATGGGAACTGTAAAACAATAAGAATAATATACATTGCACTATGCTTGGGATGTCATAGTTTTTACATAAGTAAAATGGTACAAACATTAAATAAAAAGATTTATGAACACCTCTATGATATTAAAAGAAAGAACATCTATAATGCACTTTATAGACACTTGCTCAAATGCACTGGACTATGTAAGCACCAATTTAATATACTTGAGAAAATTCCCCTAGATCCTAATGGAGGAGACTGGGAGAACCAGACTGAAATAAGAGAATTAAAATGGCAGTTGGCCTTGAGTGAATTGAATCCACCTGATCTGAATGACATGATATCCATTCATTCAGTATCAAAAAGAAAAAAAATGAATCTTTAAAGCTACTCATGGGTCAGGTTAGGTGAAAATTCCTATATATATATATATATATTTAACAACAACATACTTTTTATGATTTTGAAATGAATTGATAGTCAAAATGAATGACATATTACAGTACCACATACAATTTTTATGTATTAATGTAACATGTTTTAGTTACTTTTAGACTGTTTTTGATTTTTAAAGAATAACATTAATTGTATTTTATATAAAGATTTTATCGTAAAATACAATTTTGTAACATGGCTTTAATCATTTAATTTAAAACAAAGTGTAGTTTGCATAAGTTCAAATTCTGAGGAAGTTCTAGTTTTGGAACAAAAGTGCTTAATTGTTAAATACATTTACTGAAGTTTGAATATTCCTGGATTCTGCTCATTTTTTACTTATTTGCTTTCTACTAAAACAATTTTCATCAGTTTTCCAGTTGGCCGACCCCTCACCTTTCAGTAGATGTTGGAAGTGCATTCTAGGTTACTGGTTATTTCTGCAAGGTCTACTGTTTCGATTTTAAAATCATCAACAGTCCCTAAAGCATATTGCCTCCCTACTATCTGGTTAACCTTGCCAGGATATTATATTGAAGAAAAAAAAAAAATGTCATCAACATCCCCCAAAACACACAGACCACCTACTAGTATCTGGTTAAACCTGCTTGGATATTGTTAGAAAAAAATCACAAACAAATCCGAAAAACAGCCAGCTCACTGCGGATTTGGCCATCTACTATTTGGTTGACCCTGCCAGCCTACAGGCCCAAGATGTCAGAAATAAAATGTATCCTCTGCAGAACCATTTAAAAAGTATCTGGTCAACCCTCCCGGGGAAAAAAAATAAATACAGAAATTATCTGGTTGACCCTCCCAGGGAAAAAATAAATACAGAAATGATTTGGTCAACTATGCTAGGAAAAAATAAATACATAAATACAGACAGTATCTGGTTGACGCTTCCAGGGAAAAAAAAATCAGAAAGTATCGGGTTGGCCCTGCTTGGAAAAAGAAAAAAAAATGAGGACTTAATTAATGCACTTTTTTGTTGGAGGGGTTAATTTAAAAATAGCCTTCCTTGTCTTCCCTCACCTTAAAGTTTGATCAATTGATGACTGATATTGATTTTATTTTTTAATGATTTTTTGCACTTGTTGTGCATCTCTCACTCTCTCACTCTCTCACTCTCTCTCTCTCTTGCTCTCTCTCTCTCTCTCTCTCACAACTTAACTGTCCAGTTAAAGCTCTGGAAAAAAATTCGAGAGTAACAGGATTAATCAGCAGCCATGTCACGCACGTAGATTATGTGACAGGCTGCTGACTTAACAATTTCATCAGCTTCCATTTTCCTGAGGTTCAAACCGCAATGACTTCTGGGCATCTTTGTTGATGCCTTCAGTCTTCCCAGTGTGGAGTATTTTAAAAACAGTCTGGCAACAAAAAGATATATATATTTTTTTTCAGTTGGAACTTGAGCATGCATGTGCAATGCTCTGAGTTCCACATCAAATTGCATCTTCAGCTTTATTCACTAGTTTGCAGTTAGAACTGCTACTAGTGTGTAAAAATATTAATTAAACTCTTTTTTTTTTTTTTGTTATGGGAAAGTTGGGGGCTGCAGCTCAGCAGTCCAGTACCACAAGCTGCCCCTGCTTTTCTCGAACAATTACTTGGGTCTCAGCGAACAACAGACAATTCCTATATTGTTTCAGGATGCCCTTATCTGCCAAGTTGGTGGCAGAAAAATTAGGAAAGGGACCATCCATGGCATCATGTCTTTTTTAGGTGAACCACAAGTGGGTGCTACACCAGGCTAACTTGGTTGTTGTGAGGGCAGAAACTGCAATTCGGCTATGTATGATTGAATTTGTGTGTCAGTGTTCCTCAGAGTACAAACAAGTTGCTCTTTACACAACTGAGCACTGGATAAAGTTACAGGAAAATATTTATGTGAACATTTAGCTTCTAAATGCCTAGGTCTTTACAAGGCACTGGTAGGTGCCACCCTGCAATGAGCAGCATAATTTATAGAAAGTAAGAAAAGTGACTAAACCAATGAAAACGACATCTGGTTAATGACATTTTCTCACTTTAAGTCTCACTGTGTGTTTTCCAACTATGGCAGACCAGGCTACTTTTCTTCTACCAGTCTTCTTAATTTAAAAATGAACTTTAGTTAACCAAAATGAAAAGGTACCAGAAAAAAAATCAACCACTTAGCTAAATCAAGTAATTACATGTTGACTGTAAACCAGACAAGGAATTGAAGTCCCAGTCTCCTTAATGTAAAAACACACTGTAGTGACCCAGAAAGGAAATGATACCAGAACAAGTCAAGCAACTAGCTGCAAGTTATTACAAGGTGATTCAAGGCAGATGAGCCAGTAATGAGAAAAACACATATTAAGGCAATTTCAATGCACGGTAAGAGTCCTAGTGAGGGCCTTCCTAGTCTCATCTATAAGGGCTCAGTATGATGAGCAGTGTAGATAAAACTCCTCCTAGTATAACCACAATGCGATCTATGGCTCTGTACTTCAAAGATGCTCCTATACATTGTCATCCTCAAATTTTATAAACATTTGTCTACATTAAAACTATGGAGTAAATTCTATTATATGTTAATAATAAATAGTTTTCATTTTCTTGTCCTCAAATGTTGTACTATATTTAATTTTTTGCTCTACTATGTACTATTTCCTTAACAGGTGTAAAACCTATTTGTAGAACTGACTAACTCATTCTGACCTAAGCGTATTTATGATTATTGTCTAAAATGTATTAACCATTGTTTTACTGTTTACTGTTTTTATTCTGGAGCTTTACTCCTCAGCTCTTTGCTGAAAAGAGGCAGCTTGTCTCCCCAGTCAGACCATCCTGGTAAGCAGATGTAATAAACAAACAAATAAATAAATAATGTATAAATGAATTTTGATGGAGCTGAATTGTAACGTAATAGATATGTGAGCCACGTGGCAGGAAATAACAGCTATTAAGGAAAATAAAAACAAATGCTTAAAGAAGCACATGCTGCTGTTAAAATGAGCAATCAAGGAATTAGAAAACAGGTTTTAGCAGGGAAAATCTCTGTATTTCTGCATTAAAGGAAGTTCTAGAGAGGATAGCTATAGTCCAATATACTAAAATGTGGTTTCATGTAGTGTTGAGAGGTTGATATCACCTAGGCTGCCATGTAGACAGAGCTCATAATTAGAGTAGGGTGGAGGAGGGAAAGTTCAGATAACCCCAGGCAGCTAACAGTGAAATGTTACAGCTGTGCACTGAAAGACTGGACAGTCCAGGAAACCCTCAAGGAAGATCTGCCTTTAAATGGCTATAAGCAGAACCTGACTGAGGATATCTTATCTGATGTTTACCAATGCAGACCAGCTATTCCCTATAAACTGGAATTTGAGGAAAGCAGAAGGAACTGGTCATTTCATTCTTCCTGCGTCCTTGAGGATTGCTTGGCTAGGATCACTGTATTTTTGGCACTGGACCTCTGTATGGTTGAGGACAAAGATATGACTACATGGTGGACTTCTGAGGGGCAAGACCAAAAGCTGCCCATGGAAATACATATTGTAGGGTCTGACAAACAGCAAGGTCAGCAGATTACATCATCACTCTTTAATTTCTTTTTTTTTTTTTTTAATTTTGCACTCGCTAAACAGCAAAATGTGCTCCTTAGCAAGTGTAAAATAATGACGGCCGTAAGGCCATTAGCATAATTTCAGTCCAAGTTCCACAGCAGCTTAATATGCCGCAATGAAGTGGTGGGCTCATTTATCAGTGGCCGTTGCCTGTACATTAACCTCCTGTTGGCAAATATTCATTCCCCAGTCAGAGTGATAATGTACAGGTTGCCCATTCTGTAATAGGATTTATGTGCTACTGGCAGATTTTGCCTTCATAATCAAATTGGCCAGAACAATAAACTGTAAAGGGTCATTTTAAATACGCAGCCATTGCTTATTGCTATAACTCCATGGCCTTAAGCTGTTTTTGGTAGGATGCCGGAAAAGGTACCACTATATTCACTGTTTGTTGTTCTTATTGTTCTGTTTGTTATGCAGCTACTGTTCATGATTACATTTTGTGGGTTTAAAGGTACTTACTAGGCAGTCCAGGAAGCCACAGAAGAGCCTAGACCAGTTTCCTAATTATCCCAGAGCAGCACTGGGTTATGTGACTTGCCCAGAGTCACATAGTAGGCAAATGGAGGCTGAGAGAATCAAACTGTGGACTACAGGAAGCAGCTCATAGCATGAACCTTCTGGACTAACCACCAGCCATACTTAACAGGTACTTCACCACCTTATTATCTTGATCATAAATTTGATGTTCATGGACATAGTGAATAAAGTTTAGCAGATACATGAATCAATCATACCAGCATGCAAGGCAGAATGTTTAGCCATTTTAGTAGAGTTTTCCTTTGTACTTTCCTAATGTAAAATGTTTGAGTCTGTTTTATTTTTGTTAACCAGGAATTCCACCAAGCAGTTATTATGCTGCTTTTTTATGTCTCCCTACAATGTACTAATATCCTTTTCTCTGAAACAGAACACAGCAGTGACTTACACATATTACTGGAGAAATAACTTTTCATTTTCCTTTACCTGAAAGCCAAATTGCTATGATAAGAACAAGCCTGTGATAATCAACATATTATATTCATGTACATCAGTATTGTATCCAATTGCTGAACTCTTAAATGTGCACAGATGTACATGAATGAGGTACATGACAAAATTATTATATCAAAAGGTATCAGTAAAGTAGTCAACAACTGCATTTCTAGTGATAAATGAAGTCTGGCAAAAAACTAAGTTGTCCCAGGACCTCTTCATGGGGGGCGGGGTTAGGTTGATGTTAGTGGGAGTTAAGTGGGTTGGGGAGGCGAAAGGATTAAGTGGGGTATGGTTGGGAGGAACTGAGATAAGAATGGGAAGGGGCTTAAGAGGTTTAGTCTAGTGTAGCTGGGTTAAGCAATCACAGTTTGGCGTGAACTTGTTACAGGGCAAGTTTACGTCCAGGATTACCTTTGGTGTGGTTTGGATGGTAGGCCTTGGAGTGGTGCTGGTATGTACAGAGGGGTGATGTGTGGGCTATAGAATGGCGTGGTAAGGGAGCAAGGCTTTGGGAGGGTTGGATTTTATACAAGGCAGGGGTGTATGGTATGTGGAGGTGTATGGCTGGTTTGTTGGTTGCATGACTGAGTTGCTGGGTGGATGCTAGGTTGTTTGGTGAAGGGTTTTATTTGCTGCAGCTGTTGGGGATGTTTGTCTATTCTATGGTGGTTTTGTGTTCCCGTAGTTGGTGAGCTTCATTGGTTGTGAGGCTCAGTTGGTTGCTTTGCATGCAAGGTGGAGTGCTTGCCACTGGGATGGGGTAGGGGAATAGGAAGTGAGGTAGGGCTTGTGAAGTGGTTGTCATCTTTTCTTTTGTCCCCGGGGCTGTGTGGTGTTTGCAGTGGTGCAGCAGGTTTCAGGATAAGTAAAATAAAAAATAAAAATAAAAAAATGTGTTTGGTCGCTTTCTGCTCGCTAGGGATCGTGCGACTGGGTTCATGACATTCAATTTGGTGGCCAGGGCATGCTCTCCTTTATATCTCCCATATTTTGGAAGTGTTGTTGTTTCATGTGGGGTCGCAGCTGTTTTCTCTTGTTCTCACAGCTGGGGCCGTGAGAGGCTTTTCGTGGGCTTTGAGCAGGGTGCAGCATCATTCATCAACATGCATGCGTGGTGCTCCGGTTACATCAGCTGTGTTCAGCTTTTACAGTGTACTCACTGAGATAAAGGTCTAGGAGAACCCAAGGGGAGTACCTTATTGAAAGAGTATTGGAGTTCCACACACGATAAGTATTCTGTCTCCAGCTAATATTAAAGAGTAAATTTAGATAAAATCATATCTCAACGTCTGTGTTCTGCTTCAAGTATACCGACATAAGCCTAGCACTGCCATTTTACATACTAACAAAACGAAATAAGGGGTTCAGTGTTACAGATTTTAGTGTACAGTTCCTCACTTATGGTCTGTGGTTGGCGGCTGCTGTCACCCATGCATGGTGCGGTGAGGGTCTCTTTCCCCGCAAGTGATTTGTTCTTGCATTTGGGTTTGGCAAGAGGGGAAAGGAGAAAAAAGAAGGGAAAGAAAAAAAAGGGGGGGGGGGGGCAGCACATGCAGGCTTTTGCCACTAGTTATGCGTGGTCGACAAGTGTGGATTCTTTTGCTGAGAGATGGTAGTGGTTAGTGTTGCTGCATGTTGGGAACACAGAAAACATTCTGTCGTTGCCTCACTGTTTTAGCAGGAATGGTGAAACCAAAGGTATTGTTTTAAGTTCCACCTGCTGACATACTGTTTGTTCGCAGCTGAATGCTCGTCTGGATATCGGAGAGCAAAGAGACTCTAAGATGGACACAATGTCGTAATATACTTTGTCTGTTGCAGTGGCCTCATAGACAGCATTTCTACAGATCATGGATGTGGGGGCTGAGCCACAATGTCAAAGGGCTGCAGGAATTTTTTTTTTTCATATTACCTGTTCACCACTTCATAAGTGAACAGTTTTTATAACAGACAACTGTCAGCAATTGCTATACCAGTTCATTTCTTTGTGAAACCTATCAGGTCAGCATGGACGCTTCTTTGAAGTGAATGGATATGTACTCAAGTGTCACTGCTAGCCTCAAGAATAACTATTAAAGATTTGATGCATATTGATCATAGAAAACTAGAAATTGTTACAATTGGTTAGTGTGCCTCATTTGTGAGGGTTGCCGTGTTGCTCAGAGGGGTATTCCTTGTAAAATTGGTAGGCAGCTATCAAATGGAGAAGATACTCAGAGGGTTCTCTTTATTTGCAGGTATTTCTCATGACTGGGGGTTTCTTTGATGCTGGCTGCTTGTTTGCAAATGATTAAAGGGCTGCAGATATTGGCTGTTGACCATACAGCCATGTGGTGTATCATACCTCTCATCTCTACAGAATTTTGCCTTGTATATTTGGTCCGTTGTCATAAATTATGGCTTTCTGACAAATTAGTGCAAATCATTAAAGGCTGAAGTTAAGAAATACAGACACAAGGGAGGATAAAGACTGACACTAGGGATGAACTTAGTAAGTAATGGTATGACGTGGGGAATATAGATTAAGTAGGAGTAGGCAGTTAAGAAATGTAATTAGTTAAATGTAGATAACAGACTGAGTTCCATTCTGATTCCATTCTGAAGATACATGCTATCGCAGCCTGTTCTATCAATCATTTAAGTTTGTAAGAGGAATATTTAAAATACTACTTGATTGTATTTTATAAGCTGCTACTCAGCTATTAGTTTTGCTGCATTGTGTCCATTGGTTCCATATTATGTTGGTTAGTGTACCTCATTTGGAGATGGAAGGTTAAGAGCTAGGTCAGATGGTTTTGCAAGACAAGTTAGCTTGGCTTATTCAGGGCGCTAATTGATGTGGTTGGGAATCACAAGGTTACCTGATTTGTGGATACTGATGGGTCCCTCTATGTGTGGGGTTTAGTTATAACATACTCGACAGGTAAACCTATCTTGGGTATTTGACAGGGTCATTGGAAGTATAGCTTCAGTTATGGCTGCTTTGTCAAAGATGTGAGTGGCAGTGGTACATTCCTTACCAGGTTGGCAGGATAGGTTGTCCTTGAAGATGTCTTGGAATGTGTTATGTATTTTGGATGATTTACATGTCTTTTCTTTCTTGCAGATGGGGTCTTGGAATGCTGTGGCTGTAATTTGGAATATGTTGGTATAAGGTGGAGCCTTCTTTTTACATACTAAGAGGGTTTACTTTTGTCCTTTTCTTTGTAGATGGTGGTGTGCTGAGTACCAGTCGTGGTGATAGACAGTGAATTTCCAGATGATGGAAGCAGTGGTGAGTGAGGAGGTTACACATGGGAGCACAAGTGGGCAGCAGTTAATGACAGAAGTAAGTGGATTTCAAAGTTGAGTTTTGGTAGAGGATTTATACTGCTAGTCAGAGAAGGACAGGCACTTGAGTTTGTGATCTTAGGGTTAATTGGTTGTACAATTTGTTATATTAACTGTTCAGTAGGTTTAACATTGAAAGTTGTTCCTGATTTTGGGCATTTGCATTCAGTAGTAAAAGGGAGTAGCAGCCATTGGCCATAGGTGAGGGTTTGGGTTCCTGCAGTGGACTTGAGGATGTTACAGGTAATGCATTTTATTTAGTGCTCATTAAGGCATGTCAATGTGAAGGGGGTTCAGGTAGGTGGAGTGGAGTCACAGCACTCTTAGTATCATAGGAAGTTATTAGGTTACTGGTTTGGGGATGGTTGTAAGCTAGACAAGTCTGGCTCTTTTTCTGCGGGTAGCACTTATCATTCTTGTCCAAAGGTATAGGAGTCATAGTAACAAAAAAAGGGGGGTGGTGACTGGTGCCATACTTTGGTGCAGAGTTTGGCAAACACTTGATGGGGTGGCAGGGGTCTTCACCAGTGCCTCCATGTTGTGTAATTATTGGTATGTGTGCACATAGAATTTATTGTTTTTCTTTTCTTTGCAGATTGCTGAAGTCAGAAGACATCTGGTGGCTTGGAAAGGGGATTTGAAAGATGATGTTTTGATAGGATGGATGTTCTTGCCACTGGAATGGGGCACAAGGAGGGAAGGGCCTGAGTAGTCACCTTAATAAGGCACATTAGAGTTTTGTGTTTAATTAGTGGGAGCTGAGTTTTGCATTGGTATAGGGGCAAATAAGGAAGAGGTAGGTAGGGGGGCCAAGGGGAAATTGTCAGGGACATTTTATGGGGAGTGTACAGATCCCACAGGATGAGTAGAGTCACAAAATTCATAGGAGCACAGGAACTTATTAGGCTACAGCTATATGGCTCTTGCAAGCCGGTGAAGTTCAATCCTTGCTTTCTTGGAACCTTGGGGTGGTTGTATCCACCATTCAGTTTGAACTGTATGTG
Source organism: Protopterus annectens (assembly GCF_019279795.1). Classification (NCBI taxonomy): domain Eukaryota; kingdom Metazoa; phylum Chordata; order Ceratodontiformes; family Protopteridae; genus Protopterus; species Protopterus annectens. Next base: position 1,277,150,317 of record NC_056737.1, read on the forward strand.
GGGGAAGAGTCACTGAGGTGTTTAACAGGATGCTGGAGTTTGTTCCAATGGGTGGCATTTTTGGGATGACAAATTTGTCCCTTGAGTGTTAATGTTACATACCAGGTTAAGGCTTTGCAGAATAGCTGGGGTAGTTTTAGAAACTGGGTGAATCATTACAGGGGAGTTAGAAGGTTTAATGGAAATTTGGTCACAGGATAAGGCAGCTGAAGGACAAGTCTCAATGACCTACTAGTGGTATAGGTAACATAAGGAATGAGAACTTTTGAGGGGAAAGGCCAGGGACAAATGGCAATTAAAAATGGCTTGGTAATGAGTGAAATGGGGGGGTTTATGGCTGGGAACGTAAAGTACTTCAATGCAGAGCATAGGCAAGTTTTCAGGAACTAGGTCAAGGGGTGCTGGTTTTCTGCCATCTAAGGTTAGGACATTATTAGAGTTAGACTATTCCCTATGGTATTCATTGCACAGCCTGAACTGGGGTGGTCTAAGGTGATAGGCTACAGTTGATGAGGTCCTGGGTGTGAGAGATGCTAGTTGTTGAGTTCAAGGGGTTATAGTTTGTAGTTTTGTTGTGGTTAGGTTGTCAATCCATCCAGGTTGAAACATGATTTCAGCTTTGAAGTGAGCGGGCTAAAAGGGTATGTATGTTCCGGTGGTAGAGTGGGGTCACATTAATCCTACTTTATTTAGTTTCTTTAGGGTGTGTTTCAGTGATGGTATGGCAAGGTGGGTTTATGTTGGGATTCTAAGGTGCTTTACAGATGATGGGTACACCGAATGATGTTTGGCTTGATCCTTCCCTTTATGGGAATTAGTGGGTTGAATTATTTTGGGTAGAAGGGAGGGGCAACAGCCTGGTCAGGCTGGTTGGCAGAGAAGAAGGATAGGCTTGCCCTCTTCTGTTCCCCCTCTGGTGCCTGGAGGTTCATTTCAAGGATCTGGGGAAAGGAAAATGAGTAGTTGGAGGAAGCTTGCTGAATAGATAAGCAAGCGGAGGTAAGGATGCTGCTTATTTGGTGGAAGGTAATTCAATGAATGGTGTATGAAGTGAGATGGGACACTGCTTCATAAGTAAAGTAAATGAGCAGAGGTATGGACCCTGCTTGTTGGGCAGGGTGAGTAGGTACGCTGCCCTGATTAACATTAGAAGGATGGTGCTTCATAAGTAAAGTATGCAAACAAAGGTATGGACGCTGCTTACTGGGAAAGAGTGAGTAGGTATGCTGCACTGATTAACATTACAAGGATGGTGCTTCATAAGTAAAGTAAGCGAACAAAGGTATGGACACTACTTACTGGGGCAGGGTGAGTAGGTACACTGCCCTGATTAACATTACAAGGATGTTATGCTGTGTTTAGAATCAATTATATTATGAATAGTTGTAATTAATGAATTTGGTGAACAAAGCTGTTATGAGATTTAATAATGGTCATCAAATGTCATTTGGTGTGATGTGTTTATTGAAGGGGACTGGGACAAATGAAGTTTGGCAACAAACTAAGTTGTCCCAGGTCATCTTCATGAGGGGGGGGGGGTAGGTTGATGTTAGGATGACTTAATTGGGTTGGGGAGGTGAAAGGGTTAAGTGGAGGCAGGTATAGTTGGGAGGAAATGAGATAAGAATGGGGAGGGGCTTAAGAGGTTTAGTCTAGTGTAGCTGGGTTAAGCAATCACAGTTTGGCGTGAACTTGTTACCCACCCACCCTCCCTCTTTTCGTTGGCGGATTGGGGGGGACAGAGAAGAGGGATAGGCTTGCCCTCTTCTGTTCCCCCTCTGGTGTCTGGATGTTCATTTCAAGGATCTGGGGAAAGGAAAATGAGCAGCTGGTGGAAGTTTGCTGAATAGATAAGCAAGCGGAGGTAAGGATGCTGCTTATTTGGTGAAGGTAATTCAATGAATGGTCTATGAAGTGAGATGGAATGCTGCTTCATAAGTAAAGTAAGTGAGCAGAGGTATGGACCCTGCTTACTGGGCAGGGTGAGTAGGTACGCTGCCCTGATTAACATTACAAGGATGGTACTTCATAAGTAAAGTAAGTGAACAGAGGTATGGGAGCTGCTTACCGGGGCAGGGTGAGTAGGTATGCTGCCCTGATTAGCATTACAAGGATGTTATTGTGTGTTTAGAATCAATTATATTATGAATAGTTATAATTAATGAATTTGGTGAACAAAGCTGTTATGAAATTTAATAAAGGTCGTCAAATGTCATTTGGTGTGATGTGTTTATTGAAGGGGGCCGGGACAATTCCATTACATACAAATGTGTTATACAGCAAATAAAAATAGAACATTTGATTGTATAGTTTTGCAGGCAAATGGATGTCCTTTGAATTTCTTTGGTGTATATATCCCCATCATTGTCACATATTGTAAACATTTCTTTACTTTATTGAGAAAATACTATGTATGATTGTATGTAAAACTGTAGAGCTACCTGCCTCAGGTGTGTCTCTGAATCTTGTACTTTAACATCACATTTTCTTATATTACTGGGCAAAGCTACTTTAAGCTCATATACTGCTATGATTTCTAGCACATTCAATTTACTGTTTCTATAAGGTTCCAGACAGTGCTTTTAAATATAATTTAAATCATGAATATGAGCTTTTGCTGGCTTGTCAACATTAATAGTTCAGCAACAAAATGTCATTGTTTATTTCATAAGACTATAGGGACTATGAGGCTAGTATGTCTGAAGAACATGTGCACTATACCATATACTGCTTTCTTTTCAGAAAACTTTGAGGTCTTTCTAGTTACATGATATGCCTGACAAGGTACATACTTAAAGAGTCATTGTTCTCAATAATTGGTATAAATGTAGTCAAAGTCCAGAGAGGGAGAGAGAGAGCAACAATAACATTCTTTTACCTCCATCATATACTTTTGGAAATCACATGTGCTTGACAGAAGGATTAATTAACCATCTTATGGCACAATTTTAAAGAAATTCCAAAAAAATATAAGTTGACTCACATGTTGGATCCTGGCTGGCATTATGGTTAAAATTTATTTATTTAATTTTGCTAACCGGGATAGTCCTACTGGGTGTTAACCCATTTTCAGCAGTCCCAGGGAAAAAGCACCAAAAACATAGAAAAACAATACAAAAAGTTAGTACGATATATACACCTAAGCTAAATTAAATGTAGAGAAAAAAGGGAAAATATGCATAGTATTTATAATAATAAAGAAAAGAGAAATTTACAAGTAAAATAATAATTAGGTGAGTCAATGTGAAAGAGAATAACTATACAGCAAGAAAAGAAGGCAAATATGACAAAATTACAAGCATAGCATAAGAAAAATTAAAACAGAAATATATAAGCAGTAGTTAAGTATACAGTATAGGGGAGTGAAGAGGAATCAGTGAAGAAGAAAAGCAAGACTAAATAAGAATAAGAGAAAGAAAGAAAAAAAAAAGAAAGAAAGAAATAAAGAAAGAGGATGAGAAAAATATAACAGGAGAGCAGGCCAGGAAGTTAGAGGCACTCGAAGGTAAAAAAATAGGCGAGAAAAAAAAAGGGATAATATTGATAGAAAGGGAAAAAGAAAGAAGATGAGTCAAAGAACTAGAAAAAGTCAAAGTAAGATTAAAGCAAGAGAGAAGGCATTAGCCAGGAGAAGAACATGAACACAGCCAATTAGAATAGAGGTAGTCTTTTTAGGAGCATTTTGAATTGAGATAAGCTGGGACTGGATATAATGACCTGGGGGATAGTATTCCATATTTTGGAAACGTAACTGGAGAATAGAGAGTTACTAGCTTTATTGCTGGACTTAGATACTTGTAACAAGAATTTATTGGAATATCGGAAAGTGCAATTGTTAGAGTAGGTCTGAAGCATTAACTGAAGGGAAGTGGCATATTTAGGTTGATGGGTAGTCTGTGAGCTGTTGTAAGCTTAGTGTAAGTTAAGTGATGGGGAAGTTCAAGCTAGTGGAGTTGACATAAGGCTGAGCGATGATGACATCTATGTGAGGTGTTAGCAAATTTTGCAATTTTGTTATAGCAGGTTTCAAGCTTAGATAGATCAGTGTTACTAAGGTCAGTGAAAATGAGAGATACATATAGTAAGGTGGAGAGAATGTGGAGAGAAGGTGAGTTCTGACTAACTCTTGTCTAGTTTTAGTTCTAAGAAAAAGCTTGAGTCTATAAAGTGAGCCAAGTGAGTATTTTTGATGGACTGTGCTAGATGAATGTTACATTTCAGGTTGTTACCAATTAGGAAACATAGTAGTTTTATATGAGGTATAGCAGAAATAATGGCGTTATTGTGTGACTGTATTTCAAATGTAGTAGGACAATCACAAGATTTACTGGGGTGAAAGGACATACGTTTGGTCTTAGAAGGATTTAGAATCAGTTGTGATTCATCTGATAAAAAGGACTGTTGAGTTGTGGAAGTAAGCCGATTTAAGGAAGGTGCAGCACAGATAAGAGTTGAATCATCTACATATTGAACAGCAGAGGCTAAAGGTGCAGATGAGTGGAGTCGATTGGTGTAAATACTAAAACATAGAGTAGCTGAAATAAAGCCTTGAGGAAGGCCTGAGCTCACAGGCATGAGGGAAGAGAGTTGCTGGTGCCATTTAATGGCTTGCTGTCGGCTAGATAAGTAGCTGTAAAACCAAGCTAGAACGGAGGAAATCAGTTTAAGTGAGGCACGTTCATTGAGAATTCTTGGTGAGAAACTGTATCAAAGGCTTTAGAAAGATCTAAGAAAATAGAAGACACACATTGACCTTTATTTCTATACTGGTTAATTGTGTTCGTAAAACGGAGGAGAGCAGTAGTAGTGCTATGGTGGGGGTGAAACCCATGTTGAGTACTGGCTAAGAGGTTAGTACAAAGAAGGTACTGTAAATGCTGCTGGTAGATATGTTTTTCTAACATTTTTCAGATGGGGGTAGTAGAGCTATGGGTCTGTAATTAGAGAATTCAGTGGAGTCCCTCCCTTGTGTAGGGGAATAATATAAGATATCTTCCAGATGGAAGTAACATAGTGTTCTAAGATGGATTGGTTGATTAGAATCGTAATGGGATTAACAATAGCAGGAGCAGCAATTTTTAAGAAATCTGTAGGTAGATTATTACCAGCAAAGGATGTGGGTTTAAGTTTGGAGAGTAGTTTTTTTATAGTTTTTTATGTTTAGAGTTTGAACAGGTTTGAAGGAAAAGGAGCTGCTCTCAAAGCTAGCTGAATTTGGGATAATAGGAAGAGTGCTGAACTGAGAATTACTAATAGCATGAATGGTGTTAGTAAAGAAAAATATTGAATTATGTAGCAATGCTATCAGAGTTAGAGGAGGTAGAGGAGATAGGGGTGGAATAATTACTTGGTTGAAGAAGCTTTTTTACAGAGGACTAGAATTTCAGTAAAGTATGACTTTTTGTCAAATTTTATTTGGGACTTAGCTTTATTATGAAGATGTTTATAAATTTCCTGGTCCAATTGTTTGTTAGTGGTATACCAGAGAGACCAATCTTCATCACTTTGTTGAAGAAGATTTTTGGTATCATGTGATAGCTATGGAACATAATTCGATTTTAGCCTAGCAGTTCTGAAGGGGGCTAGTCTGTTTAGGAAATCTAGGAAGGTTGTATTAAAATAGTCAACTGCAGTGGCAAAGGGAAGAGTTTTGAGGGGTGACCAGTCACAGTGGTGTAAAAGGTAGAGGAAAGTTTGAGCATTAAAGTTATTTTTGCTTTGAATGAGTCAGAAATAGGATTGTCTAGGGCAATTAAGCTGGTATCTGAGCATGTATGTGGGGAAATGATCACTAATTCCATCTGGGAGACACCTTGATTAGAAGGATAGTGAAGGTTTGTTTGTGAGAATCCAGTCAAGAATAGATTCCCTTTTTGTAGATTTATCTACTCTAGTAGCTGTCTGTATAACCTGAGAAAAGCCATATAAGTCAATGAAATGTGAAGGAATATCTGAGTTATAAGAGAGCCAGTCAGTGTTGAGATCACCCATAATGATAGTTTCTAGAGAGAAATTTAGGGATATCCAGTGTAGTATATCTTCAATTGTGTTATGTTTCGAACCTGGGGGAATGTAAATAGCAGTTATAATTAGATGTTTATATGAGCTGATTTCCGGTTTAGAAAATGATAGTTCGGCATTGCTAAAAGGAGGGTCATTTGCTTCAATTAGTGTAAGTCTTATATTTTGTTTATACATTATTGCCACCCCCACATCCTTGTTCTTTCTATCACATCTATGTATATTTTTGCCTGGAGGAAGAATGTCATTGCTTTTAATCTCTGGTGTTAGCCAAGTTTCAGTAAGTGTGATATCGGGGGTATAATGATTTAGGGAGGCTTGAAGATCCTGGTCCTTATTGACTGCACTTCTTAGGTTCATGTTAAGTTGCAAAAGGTTAGAGTTTTCATGGGGCGTTGGAATGTTGCAGATAGGAAGGGGCATGGAAGGGTTAGTTTGCTGATGTGTAGAGACAGGACCAGGACTGCGGTGTATGTCTTCACTGAGTTGTAGATATGAATAAAAATACGTTTTGAATTTGAGAGTTTAGAAAGGAGCTAGTAACAACTCAGAGGAGGATGAGTTTTGGGGTAGAGGTGTCTGTATTTGTATCAGGAGAATCCTATGACAGTGGTATTATAGAGAGTAGGGGTGATTTTGAAGTTAAAACAAAGTTTTTGATGGGGTAGAGAAGAAGTTATGGTATGTAAGGAATAGAAGTTATGTGGCAGATGTTGGAGATATGTAATAAGGCTAAAAAGTATAAGAAGAGAAATGGTCATTGTGTGTAATAATATGATTTTAGGGCAAAAGGTGTTGATGGAATAAACCATTTTAAAAGAAGAATGAGTTAGCATCTACCAAAGGGAAATAAGATAAAATGAAGATAGAAGATGGTAGATAAAATGTAGTGAATACTCTAAGCTATAGGAGAGCAGGAAGTAGGAGATGAATTAAGTATGTGATTATTGGAGAGAGATAGAAGGACTGGCTAGGTAGAGATAAATGTAGAAGTAATAGGGATGGGTGGAGAATGGGGGAAGGGTTGAGGAGCGGAGTGAGCCAGAGCGTACAAAGGGCAAATGGAGTGGGACAGACCAGTACACAAGAAACTAAGAGAACAATCACCAAGCCATAACTACTGGTAATTGAAACTATGGCTGTCCTTAGAGTGCTAACAGCTAGACAGCTACATTTAACATGAGGAAGCTATATAATAAAACAGACAAGTAGAGAAGAGAAAGAAACACAGATGGTATGTGATAAATATGAAAGAGAAAGGATAAGACACAGGCAGAAGAAAAGTAAAAGGCAAATATATCAGGCATACCAAGAAGAGGAAATATAGTATGAATAAAGAGTTAGTGTGTGCCAGGTGCCATTCACAAAAGAGCTATAAAAAGGAATGAGCATGGTTAAATGTACTTTGCTTTAAAAAAAAAAACTCTAGGGCAGAGAACTGCAAGACTTAATTATGAGCTAAGACAAAACATCGGAACAAAGGTAGGGATCAGCGCTGCATTCAGAACGGGCAATCAACCTAGAAGAAGGAAAGAAAGAAAGAGATTAGTCAGGAAAAACTGTGATAATAGCATACAAAGGATAACAAATATAGACAAGAAGGGATAGAGATAAGGAAATAGAATGAGAAACAAAGCTATGCGATAGAGAGAGAACATGACATTTAAATACAGTAAGAGATGGAAGGTTACGGAATAAAGTGAGAATTACTGAAAAAGGGAAAGGGGGAAGAAAGAAGGCGTGAGATAAAGTAGAAGTACACAGATAGTGAAATATGAAGAAGAGTACAGATAAACAATTTAAAGCTAAAACAGTAAACAGCACACAGAATATAATAATATAGCAATGCAATAAATACAATATTCACAGAAACATGAGCTCAGAAAATGGTAATACACTGTTACAGTATACATAGCAAACAGCAAGAATATTGCATGCAAGACTCTAGTGTAACAGACAAATGCCAGCACTCATCAACAAGCTAGGTATTATCAAGGAAAAATAATACAATATGATCAAAATATAGCAATGGCAAGTACACAATTAAACAAAAAGGAACACAGATGTAGATTTCTAATTATAAAACAGTAAATGCCCTCCACGACAGTAGAACAAAAATAGGAGCAAACTGCATGATTAACTACAGACACTAATATAATGGCAGTGATAAGCAAAAATGTTCAATCTGGAGAGTCTGCATTAATTAAGACTATATCTGCACTTTACTTACTTCTATAGCCAGCAACACAAGTCCAAATGAAACAAATTGCATTGTTAGCACATCGCCAGGACTGCATCTAGTAAGGATGCCAGCAAGTGAAACTGAAAGATGGCGAACAATGCCAGTAGAGAGTTTTGAAGCCGCATGGCATACTTGGAGAAAATCAAGAAAATGGAGTGTCAGAAAAAGCCAACAGAACATACAAAAGTAATTCTACACCACCACAGTTGGACCAGTGCCTGAGAAACTAAGAAAACAATCACCAAAGCATAAGTACTAGCAATTGAAACTATGGCTGTCCAGAGAAGCAATAGATTTAAAGTGAGGAGGCTATATACTAAAACAGAAAAGGAGAGAAGAGAAAGAAAAACAGACAGTCTATAATAAATATAAAATAGTAAGGATAAGACACAGGCAGTGGAAAAGTAAAAGGCAAATATAGCAGGCAAGACCAAGAAGAGGAAATACAGCATGAGGAAAGAGTTAGTGGTGTGCTACATGCCGTTCACAAAACAGCTATAAAAAGAATGAACACGTTAAATGTACTTTGTGTTAAAAAAAAAAAAAAGCTCTAGTGAAGCAACTGAAAAGCGTAATTATGAGCTAAGACAAAATATCGGAACAAAGGTAGGGATCAGTGCTGCATTCAAAACGGGCGATCATCTCAAATAGTCAGTAACAGAAGTCCAAATGAAACAAACTACAGCATTAGCTCACCACCAGGACTGTATCTAGTAAGGAAGCCCGCAAGTGGAATTGAAAGTGAACTAAGAAGTGGGGAATGGGTTGTAATATAAGGTACTTTATCAGAATGGAAGAGATAACATGTGGACTGCAACAGTGATCTGTACAAAGATTCATTTAACTTTTTTTATGTTTCCTGAGAAATCAAAATTCTGGTTACTGAAAAATACAGTCAACTGCAAAATGTAAGCTGTAACAGAAATACAGAGGCATTATGAAATTGAATAATTATTTAAAGAGCATCATGACATGGGCATTTGATTATTAAGAGTTAATGGTTTAAAGATTAAAGTAATGTTATATGGAAAAGTGTTGCAACTGTTGAAGACATGGGGATAACTGTAAGTATGGGCTTGTTATTATTTATTGAACATAATTTGACATTAAACTGAGATCTATGTGACAGATGGGATTACTTTTCAGGGTTACAAAAGCACTTGCAAAACTTCCAGTCTTATTATCCATTCCAAGCGGTATTTTCAACAGCTTAGCAAAATTGTTCTGTAAGACGTAATATACAAAACACACCATTCTTCATCCCTGTTTGGTTTCATGACTCTGTCTTTCAGGAACACCGCTCAACATTTCTTTTACACTCAGTGGTCAGGAATCTAACTCTTAGCATGGTTCTAGGCCTAAATCTCTCTTCCTGCAGCTGATTCCCACTACTTTCCCACTGCTTACTCATGTTTGCCAGGCTGCAATAACCTTAAAGATGCAGTGATCCACAGGGGCTTATCAGCCTGAGCAGCCACCAGCAAGCCACACACACACACACACACACACACACACACACACACACACACACACACACACACACACACACACACACACACACACACACACACACACACACACACACACACAGACACACACGCGCATGCACGCACACACACACACACGCGCACGCACGCACACACACACACACACACACACACACACACACACACACACACACACACGCACACACATCTATCTACTTATTTACTTATCTAGCTATCTATATATCCACACATATATGGTAGCACTCTAAATAGTTGCGTTTTCGTAATATCAAATGTCTGTAATACAGGAAGAATAGTCATGTGATTGTAAAAATGTCAGCATTACCTTGTGGGCGGTCAGGATTCAGTAGGGAATGAGAATTTTCCCTTTCCCCAATGTTATGAGATCTCCTAGTTGGTACATATAATTAGCAAGAGTACATAGCAGCAGGGACGTGCTTTGCTATCTGCAAAAATAAAAAATAGTGTTGTATTTTTATGTTTTTTTTTATTGCAGTTTTTGAGTTTCAGTCTTGTCAGATCGATGTTTTGGCACTCAATGTTGAATATATTTGGTGTCTTCAAGTACAATCATCTATCTGTCTGCCTGTCTGTCTACCTGTATATATTTATATATTCATAAAAGCAATAACTGGCTTTTCTATAAAACAGTGACATTTCTTCTACCTGAAAAATGTATTATTATTATTATTATTATTATTATTATTATTATTTTGAGTTTTAAAAGTATTTGACTTCTTGGCCAGGGTCAGTTAGAAAAAATATCCTGATTTGTGACTGTATTGGATATTGACTAGATTTTGAGTTGCATGCCCCTACTGTAAGTTTGTCTTTGGAAGTTCCTCCCAGTCTCATCTCATCTACTCATTCTACTGGCCGCTGAAAGGTCAAACTGAGAATGCCCTACTCTTAGACTCTTAAAACTTGAATAAGCCTCTCTTCCATAACCTTACACTCAGGGCACACTGCAATATGCAGATTATTAATAATTTTGTTTCCATCTTACTTTTAAAATCGCTAACATCTAGTGTTAGACTACCAATCACTGGAGAGCCTAGAAACTGCTTCTCAGGGATCAGCTTGGTATTAATGCCTCTGGTGAGTGTAGAAGAAGAAATGGATTAACTCCTGATGGCATCTGATTGGGCAGTGTGCATGGAACTTCACTGATTGGTCTGGTTGTAGTTTTGGTGAGTACCTCTTTAGGGCCTTTATGTGGCTTGGCTTACTGCTGTGACCAACTGCTGTAGGTTCCATCCATGGTATATACCTGGTGAGAGAAGGTAGAAAGAATCCTTGATTCCTAGCAGTGTGATACTGTGCTTAGACCCACATTATCTTCACTGCCAGACAGATAGCACCTTCAGTAAACAACTCCAAAGCTTGTAAGCATTACTCATCATGAAGCCCACATTACTAAGCACCTCGATCCATGGATTTTCACTTTCCATCCATTGCTGTAGACAACTTGCATGAAAAGAGCATCATGAGACAATATAGCAATTGTTTCACATTTGTTGACAACCCCCTATTATTTAAACAAACTGACACAGTGCAAAAGATGTTGTTATATACGTTTATTGGAGGCAAATCTCTTACACAAGCCAAGGCAAGTAACATTCAGATTGTTATCACCACAGAATACCATACTAAATCAATCATACACAGCTCATACCAAACACATATACCTATAGATACTGTGATTCTTAAAGGTAATTTACCTAAACCACAAGGCCTACTAAATGTAACCTAAGAAACAAGTACCCTTAGCAAGCTCAGAAACATGCAACACAGGCAGCACCCACTATGACACATACATTTAAGAGATAAACTAATTTGTTTCAAAAGGTCATAAGGAAAATCTCCACAAAATCAAATATCCTAGTCATTGGTGACACAGTAGTAAAAAACACTGATGCATTACTCACAATGTTGTGCAAGGAGAGGGCCACAGTCATTTGGATATCAGGTGCCAGGATTCACTAAATTACACATGCACATAAGTCCCTTTATCATAAACACAAGTGGGGGTAAATTAATTTTGTATACCTCCCTAAATGATATAAAAAGATACATGATGGACTCTGTAGTCAGGCAGACTGATGTCCCACTCACCAGGCTGAACAAGGAGAAAATTACAGCCAACTGCCTGTTGGGTGCCAGGATCCACCACATAATGCACGCACTCAAGTCACTCCACAACAAGTACAGATATGACTCTGTCATTGTCCATGTTGAAATGAATGACTTGAGACATACCTCCATGGACTACATGAAGAAAGACATGGAAGAGCTCTCAGATCATGTGGCCCAGGCAGGTATGACCCTAGACCTAGAGTAGCATCCTGCCTTCGCCCAGAATGATACCACAGTATAAGGGCAAATGATTGATTTCAACAATTGGCTAAGCTTCTGGTGTCATTCAAAGGGGATCAAGTATTTGTCTGCCTGGGATAACATGATTGACAGACCATGATGCTTTGCCAGAGATGGTCTGTACTTGTCACCCCTGGGATTCAGGTTACTGGTTAAGGCTCTTGCCACCCCTATAGTGCCTTTTTTAGCAAAGTTCAAAGGACAAAACCACCACTGTAACAGGTACAAGCATGCAAATTCTGAAAGTAATGCTACTCAATGCTAGAAGTCTAAACCAGGAAAAATGCACTCTCTCGAGGCACTCCTAAAAATGGAGAACATCGATATCTGTGCAATAACTGAGACCTGGTTCAAGGATCCTGAGAGCACCCCTGCAATACCAGGCTACTACTCTTAGCACACTTTTTGGCCACCAAACCAGGACCGAAACACTAAAGGTGGAGGAGTGTCCATATTCACCAAGGATATTCATACCACCAGGCTAGTTGCCCAACACAATGCTTCTGAAATTCTCCAGGTGCAACTAACACTAGGTAAGTCTGCAATCCAAAGTGTAGCTTGCTACAGATTCCCCACCATGCCCCAAGATTCTCACTACACCTTTCAAAACATACTGGAAGCTATTAAAATACAACCAAACACCCTAATACTGGGTGATTTCAACTACCCTGCCATTAACTGGGAAAACTACTCGTGTACTAGCACCTTTGCCCAACGGTTTTTGGAATTCATAAATTTCATTGCCCTGGATCAGCTAATCCATAGTCCCACCAGGGGCTCCAATATCCTAGACCTGGTAATTACCAAAATGGGAAATCGATGCTCTATACCTATGGTCACCTCCTCATTGGTCAGGTCTGGCCATAAGCTAATCACCCTTGACATCCACATCCATCCCCCACCCCCCAGTAAGGAAACAACCGTAAAGAACTTCTCCAAAGCCAACTTCATGCTACTCAAGTCAAAAGTGACAAACTTCATGACACCCATGCAGATGGGAACTGAAAGTTTGACTGCTGAATCCCACACTAAGGCTCTGTATGAGCACATCCACTCATGCATGAATCGTGCCATCCCAAATAGAACCAACATCTGCAACAACTGGAAAGCCCACAGGAATACCTCACTAAAAGAATACCAGGCCTAAAGCAGATGCCCTATGCTAACCAGCTAAAAAAACTCCAGCTATACTCTGTCACATATCGTCTACTCAGAGGCAATCTCTGCTTAACATAAAAGGCCATGTCAAACCCAGAGCTGTTGGACATGCTACACTTAAAGGAATCTCAATCCCTCAGAGCCACATGCTCCAGGGATCTAAACCTTGTCATCACAATGAACAAAATTTGCTGGAGGGATAGGTTCCTGTCCCAGAGACTCCACAGACACTGGAATAGACTGCCCATACATGTCAAGCAGACCGCCTTTTTGGCCCTCTTCAAAAGGAACCTTAATGATGGGATGGGAGATAGGAAATCCAGCCCAGGGATCATGTCAGTCACCCTGCTAGACAGGGTCCAGGAAAGTAAATATTGTGGGAAGAAATAGCCAGGGAATTGTTATTGCTAGGCTTGTATAGGCCCTAGGGCTGATAGCCTAGTACCAACCTATGAACCTATGAACCTATGAGCTCTTTGAATATATGCCTGAGGCAGGTATGAACATTATCTTGAGCAGCATTTACCATTACAAGGAGTGATGCCATAAAATAAACAAAATGTTATTGATGTTAAAAACTGGCTCAACTTCTGGTATCTTTCTAAGAGGGTGCAATGTATATTTGCCTGCAAGGAGATGGTAGACATTCTTAAATCCTTTTCCAGGGATGGCCTGCACCTATTCTTCTAATACTTTCACATAATAGTTAAATACTTGTCTAAACTGATAGTACCTTTTTACTGTCAGTACAGACAAGTATTTAACTATGGGTCGAGTGGCGTTGCGAAAGACATGCGTGAATGGGCATGCCTTCGTTGAAGGATGGGCATCGAGCTGTCAACTCGGCACCATGAAAATCTACTGCCAATCATTAGCAGACTGGAGTTCCGCTGTGGCGACCCCAACCGGGAAAAGCTGAAAGACAACAACAACAACTGATAGTACCGTTTTAGGCAATGTCAGTCTTCTAAAGCTTCCAACATAACAAAACAGAATCTAGATAAAATAAATCTATTGCTGCTCACTGGTTCCTATGAGTACAACAAAAACGCATTATGTCGAATGTATTTTTGTCGACACATGTAGAGCGAAAAGGCAAAACAGCAAAGCGACTGTTCAGTGAATTCTTTCCCTCGGAAAGAAGTCGCTTGACCTCTTCGTTGTTTTGCTGTGTTCTGAAGTGTAGTGTGGTCCCTTGTCTGGTATAGCTCCCGAGCATGATTGTGCAACAGTTACTGACCTTAGGGTTAGGGTGCCGGTTAAGGTAAGTGCATATGTATGAAAGTGTTTACTGTTTTATATTTTGTGTTAAATGTATGGTTGAGTTACGTGTGTATGTGTTTTCAGTTGTTTACTTTTGTTTTGGGGGGGGTAGAATTAGGGTTAAGGTAAGTGTGTATGTGTTTGGAGCTGTTTATGTAAATGTGTGAGAGTTACTGACCTTAGGGTTAAGGTGCGTGTTAAGGTAAGTGCATATGGTTTAAAATGTTTACTGTTTTTTTTTTTTCCCGTTAAATGTATGTTTGGGTTATGTGCATATGTGTATTTAGTTGTTTACTGGTTTTGGGGGGGGCATAATTAGGATTGGGTATGTGTGTATGTGTCTGGAAGTGTGTGATGTGTTTTTTTTTTTTTTTGCGGGGGTTGGAACAGCGATTTGCTGTTCTTTGGATTCGACATTTTCAGCTTTCGCTAAAAATGTGTCGATGTAACATCATTCACTGTTTTAAGCATTCGATATTGCAATATAGACCCCTGCTCACTGCTAGGAGCCTTAACAAAAAATGCCACTCACTACAGTCATTCCTTACCATAGAAAATCCATTACAGTCTACAGATGTCTCAAGGCATTTTTGTATCTACATCTTACTTATGCCTCTGGGATTCAAATATTGCTTATTTGTACATGCTTAAATTATCAGAGGTCAAAAGAAATGTCTGGGTTTCAAGTTTATTTCTTAAAGGATCATCAGGACACACCGATTAGAAATTATATACCATCTCAAAAGACATCGACTGGCGAAAATGAATTACCAAAAATACAGAGCCGCGGTGGTTCAGTGGTAGCGTTGTCACCTCACAGCAAGAGTTTCTCCCGTTCGATTGTCGGCTGGAGTGCCTTCTGTGTGGAGTCTGCATGTCCTCCCACAGTCGAGTGGCATTCAAAAGACATGTGTAGAAAGGCATGGTATTCCCTTTGTGGGTTAAATTTGCAGACTCTACAGTTGTTGCAGGTGTCCAGTGGGGAGCATAGCAAAATGACCATTGTAAGCCTTCATTTGCATACTGCAGGGATGGAACAGGATGCCATGTTCTTCTACTTGCTGGATAACATGCACTCAGTCAGGAGATGTAACACATCAAAGTACTTTCTGATGTCAGTGGCACTGTTGTGGACAACAGTCATGTAGTCCACTGCAATCACACCATGGTTACTATCTGTGAAGCAATATGCAGGGAACTACCATTATAGTGGTTGTTGCCTAGCCGAGTGTGCTGGTGTATGAGGCATGGATGGAAAGTGTTCTCTGAGTAATAGAAGTGTTGCCTATATTGTTCACTAATCCATAATGACACATTTAGGTCTATGGATTGTCTACACCAGCCTCTCTGGTGTTTGACATCTGTTGTCCTTGTAAGGTGGACATTGTGACATATACTAGGTCCTCAACATAATTTAGCAAAACACACTGCACAATGCATCCTGTTATAACACAATCACAGCATTCCCCCATATAGGATACTGATTATAGACACACAAACACACACATACTTGCCAGTACTGAGATTCAACCCCCTACCTAGCTATATATTGCTACTATGGTGTACCTCATTTATCACACGTGCCATGGAGCCTATAGGAGGATGTTGTCTCAAGGTTCTTTTAAGGTGAGCCCTTGTAAATACTGGCATTGGGTGATGTAGTGGGTGAGAGATCCCAAAAATAATTTTACCTTAAACACACATTTCCCTTTGCAAGGGGTGAGGTTCAAACCTTTATCTAACAATCTTTATGGACCATTATTTTATGCATTTACCACATGCACCACTGACCTGACATGGTTTAGACTTGGCAACAGGTACTCCTAAGGAGGATGATATCTGCAGGACTGCTAAAGTCAGGCTCTGAGATGTGTACTGGGTGTAAATGGGGCCAAAATATTTGAGGTACACACATAAATGATTGCCATAGATGTCATTCAAGCCAATACTTAGTTACTGCTGTGGAACTATTCATGTGGCTGTGTAATAATGCAGTGGAGAAATTAAGAATGGACATGCATACTAAACATTATAGAAACATTAAGAAAGACAAACCCTATGCAACTTACAACAAAATGAGAATGTGGTAATCAAGCAGACGACAAAGGAGGTACTATAGTGGTTATGGATACTAATTGGTATAAGAAGAAAATGACCACCATGTTACAAGATGAAAAGACATACCATAGAGTTACACCAATCCAGTTAAATCGAACTATACAAAAAGTATCTTCCTTACATCAGGATATGTTGACTGAAGGCCAAGTAGATCTGGACCTTTACAGTTTTTTGAACATCACAAAACCCACTGTTCCGAATATTAATGGACTTCCTAAGATTCATAAGGACCTTCATAACCCTCCACTATGGCCTATAGTAGCAGGACAAGGGTGGGTGACAGAAACAATGTCACTATTTGTGGAGAAAGAATTGAGAACTATTTTAAAATATTTTGATACAGTTCTGCAGGATACTGAAAACTTCTTAAGAAAGATAAATCAAAACCATGAATAACATTATGGATTATGACCACCTACTTGTGACCACCCTGGATGTGAATAGTTTATTTACTTCCATTCCCAACGAAGCAGGCGTAGAAGCTGTAAGGAAGATCTTAAGCCACAAAAAACTGTTAATGAAACCAATAGGATTTGTGCTTTATTAGATTTAATACTGGAAAATAATTATTTTGTGTATGGTACATCAATCTATTGGCAAAAATGGGGGGGGTAGCCATGGGCACCCCTTGTGCGAACAGCTACTCAAATCTTGTGCTTGTAGACTGGGAATTGGAGCATGCATTGAACTCAAATAATCCATGGTATGAATGCATCAAATTTTATGGTCGATTTGTGGATGATCTTTTTATTTTATGGGAAGGAACCGTACCATAATTTGAGTCATTCCATCAATATCTAAATAGGACTACTACTTTTCTAAGCTTTACAGCAGAACACTCTCATAATCAAGTTGCATTTTTGGATGTGAATGTTATTCTTAACGAAAACATGTTGGAAACCGAATTACACCGAAAAAATACATGGAAAAATCATTACTTGTTGAAAAGCAGCATGCATCCTAAACATGTCACTAAAAATATTATGTGAAATGAAACACAAAGAATACATAAAAGATGTATCAAAGATGAGACAAGAGAAAAGGAAATTTTGTTTCTACAACAAAACCTAATAAAGAGAGGCTATAATGAAAAAGATGTGAATATTCAAGAAGTTATCCCAAAGAAAAACAAGACAGAAGACAGAACCACCAGAGTGATGTTAACTTACAGCACAGACAACACACAAGTTAAATCCATAATAAGACAGTTTTGGCTAATCCTCACCCAGGATGCCAAGCTAAAAGACATTGTAGGTGAAACACCATGCTTTGGCTACAAGAATAAGAAACATTTAAAGAGGTTACTTTGCACAAAGGATGGGTTTAGCAAACATAAAATCGTTGGACATAAAGGCACGTTCAAGTGTGGCCACTGCACAGCATGCCCACTGATTGACTGCAATAACGAATTTGAACATCCAAGGACAAAGAAGAAATACACCTTTAATGTCAAAGCCACTTGTATAACCCCCAATGTGGTGTACATGGCTACCTGTAAACTATGCCCTGCACTCTATGTAGGAAAAACTAATCAGATGTTTAAAAATCACATTTTGAGACATCAAAGAGACATTACCAATAAAGATCAACATAATGCTTTAGCAACACATGCTGAAAGAAATGTCGGTCATTCTTTCACATATAAGGTGATAGAGAATGTATATAGTGGAATAAGGAAAGGCGACATTGAAAATATTACTGAATGCAAGGAGAGTAAGTGGACTGTGAACCTCCGTGCTGATATTGAGCCAGGCTTGAATAACATCATCTCACTGAAACCTATACTAAAAGATAGAACACCAACTATCAGCTAACATGGAGGTGTGTCTGGCTTAATAATTCATGACTGGTCACACCCCTCAAAAGCAAAAGGTATAGGAAATGGAACACCCCCAGCTGAGAGGAAAGAGGATTGGTGCGTTTAAACAGCTGATTGACAGTGTGATGATTGAATGATTGTCTCAACAGTAAAGGAAGCAAACACTATAAAAAGGAACTTCCAGTCCCAATCTCTACAATCTAAAGAAGATACTGAAAGCACTTATCATTTGGAATACATAGGGACTGTTTTATTCTACATCAAGATTTTAACTTGACATGAAGATTTTAACTTTTCCTACAATAAAAGGATTTTAACTGCCATTAAAGCTAGAAGCTTTTATTTGATCTGTTAGACTGGTTAAGCTGTTATCACAGTTCATCACAGTCACATAGCAGCTACTACATCTTCAGTGTGGATACTTTGTATATCATCCCAAAAAGGTTGGATACTTAGAAGCCATCATAAGACTGGAAACATTGGAGCCATCATTTTGCTATGGTATAACTGCATTCACAGCGTCAATATCTTGTAAGTGCATTTAATTTAAGTACTGGAAATGTATGCAAGTTTTTTGCTATATATGTTGCACTTTTAAGTTTTATATCATTTAACCACACTACCTATTCTCCAAGAGAACTTTACTTCATTGGCCATTGTTGTACAGCGTTTCATTTTGAATACTATTATAGTGTGTTGGGCTTGGATATGCGTGAGTATTCCTATCCAATATGTGTGCAAAGCATGAATGGTGTGCAATGTGGTGTGTGTGCACAGACATCTGCGACTGACAGATATGTATAATCCACTGCTGTCAGAGATGGGCTTCATTTCTCTAAGTGTAGGAGCATGCCCAGTATGTCCTTCTGCATTTTGTTGTCAGAGACGGGCTTCATTTCTCTAAGTGTAGGAGCATGCCCAGTATGACCTTCTGTATTTTGTTTTTTTATAGACAATTTTAATTGATTTTTTTGATTAAAACAAATTAACAAACAATCATATATGTTCATCTGAAATTTGACAGCTAAAGGTTATAACATATATATGTCAATTAATTTTTAAGCAAAATAATAAAATGGTTAACTAAAGTATTTACAAAGACATCCTGTCAATTCAAATTAGCATGGCAGTTTCTACTGTTTTATGTTATACATCAACAATAGAGAAGAAATAAATCAATATTAGATATTAAAACAAGTAATTGTTCTTCAATAAACTTTGTAAATTAACCCACATTTGAAGATTGTGCTTTTTTCTAGAAGTTCTAGTAGTTATGGTTTTTAATTGTGATTGACAAACATCATTTAACAAATTTGTGAATTCAGAGAATGTAGGAGGAGATTCTGAAATCCAATTTCTTGTTATTATTTTCTAGCCACAGTTAATATAGCCCATAGTAGAGAAAATTTTATTTTTTTGACACGATGTGGAACAGGTGTATTAAAAATCACCAGGGATTTGGTAAGAGTAAAATTATCTGTAATTAATGCCTGTAGAAAATCATTTATGTTCCTCCAAAATAAAATAAGAGCAGGACAATCACAGAACATGTGGCCCAGCTTATATCTGTATTTGATTTACATTTGTTGCATATGTTCTATTTTTTGTTTATTTTATTCATTATTTGTGGAGTGTAAAATGATCTGTTCATAAACGTCCATGAATATAATCTCCATTTAAGAGATAATGTTATTTTCCCAGTTGATTTTAAAATATTTATTTTGTCTTGATCACTAGGATGGATGATATTAATAGTGTAATAATAATTCCAATAATTCTCTGGGCAAGAGTATGTTTCTGTTCTTATAATCTTAAAAAATGAAAGTTTGTTAGAGTATGTTTGTTTGTGTTGAAGAATTAATTGAAAAGAATGAATTAAGATAGAGGTATATTTTTTGTAGATGGAGTAATCATTTGTAGTTTGTTATCTATATATAATCTAAGTGTTTGTATGGTTAGCCATATAGATTTATCTAATTGAAATTCATTTAATATACATTTAACACTTTTAGTCTTAAAGTCAGATATGAGCTGAAACCAAAACTTAAATTCTTTTTGATTTAAGAAAGAAACTGTATTTAAATCCGAAGTTATTAATATGCCTTGAGTAAAAGCTATAGGGAATAATAAGGAGAAACACTCCTTATATCTGATATGTTTGTATATAATGTTTATAAAAGTTACTATGATGTTGTGAATGTAACAAGTTGTGTAGGGAGATATTGTTTGTAGGGTAAAATAATCTTTTAGAATCCATATAATTGGATTATGTATTATTTTTAACTTAAAAGTAGAAGGTTTCATTATTAAATGCATAGCAGATGACTCCCATAAAGATTTCCATTTAACTAAATAAGTAGTGTCTAAAAGTTGGGTAATCACCTTAATCATAGAAGAGATGGAATAGAGATTTAGATTCGGAAAAGCAATCCCTCCATCACTCCAGCTATGTAGGTGTTGATTAAGAGATACTCTTGACTTATTTTGGATACCAAAAGAAATTTAATATCAGGGAGTGTATTTTTCTTAATTTTTTAGAAGGAAGAATTAGGATTGATTGCATAATGTATAATATTTTAGGCAAGATAATCATTTTTATGATCGTTAACCTGTCTTCTGTAGTGAATGTTATTATTTTCCAATTTGAAATTAGATTTTGAATGTTACTAAAACATTTGTCATAGTTTAGTCATATAATTGTTTTAATATCTTTAGCAAGGGTAATTCCCAAATAAGTGATTTGGTCTGAGATAAGTGGTTTAAGAGTATTATATATAATTTTATTATTTTTATTTGAATATATGGGTAATATTTTGGTTTTATGTTCATTGAAAGACAAACCAGAGAAAGTTTGAAATGTTTTAATAGAATTTAATAAAGTAGATATTGAAGAGTCATTATGTTTTGTAGTTATAAGGACATCATCAGTGAATAGTTGTATTTTTGATGTTGTATCTTTGTCTATGTTTAGTCCTTCAATATTTTTGCCATTTCTTATAGCATTTGCCCAAGGTTCCATTATTAAAGTGAACAACAGTGGAGAAAGGGGGCAACACTGTTTAATACCTTTTATAATGTGAATTTTGTTTGAGGCATATCTACCTATCTTTATATAGGCTAAGGCTCCTTTATATACATTTTTAAGTATGTTTATGAAATTATTTGAAAAATTCATGCATTCTAGCAGTGTAAACAAATAATCCCAATCAATTGAGTCAAAAGCTGCATTAATGTCTAGACTAATTAGAGGTAAGTATTTTTTTTTTCTTTGAGAGAAATCTATAAGTGCTAAGGTTCATTTAATGTTATCAAATGTGCTTCTGTTAGTTACAAAACCTGTTTGGTTGTCATCAATTAAAAAGGGCAACATTTTCTTAATTCTTTCTGTATAAATGTTCATGAACATCTTATGAGCAACATTTAATAGGGATATGTGTCTGCATGAAGAGCAATATTTGGGATCTTTGTTAGATTTTAAGATTGGTGAGATGAACATATATTTCCATGAGGAAGGGATCATAAAGTCTGTCTGGGCAATGTCAAATACCTTATGAAGTATTGTTATAGCTGTTTTAGGCATAATTTTATACATTTCAGATATGATGCCATAATTTTCTGGTGCCTTTTTAGGTTTGAGTTTATTAATTTGAGTTATTATATCATTACATGTGATTTGTTTATCTATATTTTCTATCTGTACTTTGTTTAGTTTATTTTTGAGATTTGTATTGATGTAATGTTTTATATTATCTTTAGATTCTATGGAATGCAAAGATTGATTGATCATATGAAAGTGGCTTCTAAATTCTTCTATTATATCTTGTATATTGTATACTTCCTTCTTTTTCTTTAATGAACATATTTCTTTGATATGATTCTGTTTGTTTAACCTTTTAGTTTTATTCTTAAGATATGTTAATTGCTTAGAGTTTAAAGAATATGCTAGAAAATTATATTTTTCTAATATAATCATAGTTTTATGGTGAAGTATATTCTTCATTAAGTTTATTTATTTCATCTTTAATATTACTAGATGTAAGTTTATCTTTGTTTTTTATATATAACGAGTCAGGATTATTTTGAATAGTGTTTAGATCTCTGTCCCAGTTTTTTCTTTTATTTTGGTACCATCTGTTAATTTGTCCATAAAGATAGGCTTTCAAAGCATCCCATATATATATATATATATATATATATATATATATATATGTCATGAGTATCAGATTCTGTATTAATGTTAATAAAAATTTGTATTTCTTCTTTTATAAATGTCTGAAATTCTTTTAAATGTGTAAGGTAAGCTGGTATTCTTTTTATCTGTATATTGGGAAAATTATTTATTTTGAACTTGAATAAAATTACATTATGGTCTGATATTGGGCATGAAATAATTTTATTGTATGTAAGGTGATGTAATATTTGAGAGGAAATTAATATTCTGTCTGTTCTAGAATATGACTTTTGTCTGTTAGAATAAAATGTGTATAGTAATGTGTTAGAAATTGCAAAGTCATAGATGCCCTTTAATTGATAATCATTTATAAAATGTATTAGTTGTTTAGCTTGTGGAGTAATTTTTCTCTTTCCCAAGTCTGTTGAATTTTTTGGGTTTAGCATACAATTAAAATCTCCTGCCATAACTATATTTCCTGTAGAATAAGATACTATCTGATTTAAATGTTGTCTAATTGTGTTGGTGACTATATCTGGTAGCCAGTAATTATGTATTAATGTATCTATTTTTGTTATTTATTTCAGTTATGGCTAAGCATAACAAACCTTTGCTATCCTTATACATGTTAATTATTCTTGGTAGCGGAAGAGATTTATTACAAAGAATAGCAACACCTCTCTTCTTTTTTGTATATTCAGAGCTTGTAATACATATATATTTATTTGTGTTTAAATATTTGATACTATCTTTTAATAAATGGATTTCTTGTAAGAAAATTATATTGGGCTTATGTAAGGCTAGATATTTGAACATACTGCCTCTTTTTATGTAATTATTAAGACCATTGATATTAATCGAAATACCTTTTAATGTGGTCATATTAAACAAGTTTTAAGAAAGATAAGTTTTGTAGAAAGTCAATATCATATACATATTTCATGTATCTCTCTCTTTTATATTGTTTGTTCAAATTAAATATGATAGATGTTAACTCATCAATGTGGGTAGTAATTGCTTCATAAACAATATCATTTAGGATGTTATGTATATGAATGAAGAAGGATATCAAAAGAAATGTATTAGCAATCTTTGTTACATGTTGTTGTAAGAAAAAAAACAAAAACAGCTCCCTTCCTGGAGTTAGAAACTCCCCATCTCAATGGCATCAACCACTGAGATCAAACCTTCAAACAGTAACAACAGAATATAGCTACCACTTATTATATATATATTATATAGCATCAATTAAAAGTTATACTGGATTGTTTATTTTTAAAATTTAAGGAATTTATGTATATATTCTTATTTAACATAAAAGTCTATGATGAACATTGTGAGGACTATAATAGAAGCTTGCAAATATAAAACAAGACAATAATGACTATATATATATATATATATGTAAGTAAATGTTTAGGTGTATGTGAGTTGTATGTATGATTTAAGAGGCAGAATCAGCATTTTATCTTATGGTTTGTTTACACATCTAATTAAGATAAATTAAAAGAATGTGAATAACTCTATAAATACAGAGGATATTTATCTAGTTAAAATAAAGTGTAGTCTGTAATTCGTTATTGGATGTCTGTATAACCAATCGTCTTGTATTATCAAAGAAGACTTATAGGTATGCTTCTCCAAACCAAGTACCAGTCAGACATATGTAATAAATGTTAATAATTTCAAAACAAAATTATTGAACACTTTGTTATATAAAAAAAAATAATTAGTATCATTCTATATATGTTTTAAGTAAATATTTACTAAACACTTATAATTTAGTATTGATTGGACATATAGTATTCTGATATCTTAAGCTCATGTAATAAGGTAGGAACCAGTACTGACTGTAAAGGGTATTTAAATATTCTAAACAAATATGATGAGATTGTAAGGGGACACATTCATTTATCAAAATACATATACAAAACAACTTCTTCAATATGATGTTCAGATTAAATAATGCATTCAGTAAATAGTTTCAATTATAATATGACTCAATAAAATAGGACATGTCTTTGTGACAATGAAGTGTCATTATTTCTGTTATATATAAACATCGTCATTATATTTTTCTTTTAAAGTACTATGTAACACAATTTCATTAATAGAGAGAGTAATGAATCACTTCAAACAATCTAATTAACTGATGTACATAAACTATAGAAGTGTATATCCTCCTGTTAAAAGAGTGCAGATTCATAAAACAGAGTATCTATCAGAGAATTGTTAACAAACCTAAATATTCACAAAATGTGATCTTAGTAAGTGTCTATAATTCAGATTTTATGCATCTGTACATATGTTTAAATTTGTTTGCATCCAGCATTTATATATATTTATTTTTCTAAAGCAGTAAACCTGTAAGTAAGCTTCAAGCTTCACTCCTTTCTTGAGACTAGTTGCTATATAATTTTGTCACATTAAATATGTTTAAAATATTATATTATATATGTTCTGATGACAATGAAGCCACGGTGGTATAGCAGTAGCGTTGTTACCTCACAGCAAGAGGTTCTCCTGTTTGATTCTCGGCTGGAGGGCCTTCTGTGTGGAGTCTGCATGTCTTCCCCGTGGTCAAGTGGCCTCCGAAAGACATAAGTGAATGAACATGCCTCCGCTGAAGGTTGGGCGTTGGGCTAGCAACTCAGCACCATAAAAAAAAAAATCTACTGCCAATCATTAGTGGACCGGAGTTCCGCTGTGGTGACCCCTAACCAGGAAAAGCCGAAAAGACAACAACAACATATGTAAGTATTGTTTACTTATATATTCATAGTCTATGCCAGGTATTCAGTATCTTAAGTTTAATTTGTTATCCAGTATGTAACTGTTTTGTATTTGTTGATCAACAAAAGAATTATGTAAGCAAAAAAGGTACTTACACATTATTGCAACCAGGAGAAAAGTGTCTCATCATACGTATTTTATCAGTCACTACTTCGGGGATCATTCTCACACTTCCAAATAAAACGAAAGTCGGTATACCCATCGTTTATTTTTATATTTTGGAACCTTTTGGTTAGGCAAGTAATATATTAACGTGAGTCACCCTTTTGGCATAAGGAATGAATGGACAATGATGGCTGGAGTACAAACATTGCAGAGATGAAGGGCCCAGCAACAAACTCCATATAAGTATAGCAATGCATACTGTGTACTGCCTAGAGGAAAACTTTGGATGTATATCCTTCAAAGAAGACTCCCACACACTAGGCAACCATTGTATCTAGTGGCAGACAGCATCTTTCAAAATCTCCCTGAGGGACTGGTAAAGTCGCTGGATCACCAAATGTAGCAGCAAACCAAAAAGTGTCTTCACCCACTGAAACTGCAATGAACAAAAGCCAAACGGGTCCAGCATAACCAGTGGGTCTACATATAACCTTTAACGGCACATTTAACTAATGTGCAGGACAAAAGCTTAAGTATAGAATATGCAGGAGCTTCTGTTTTTACATTTTTTTCCCCTCCTGTCTCTTTTTTATATTTTTTTAAAGTGCCCTATTCACCATGCAAGTACATTCGAAATTTGAAATGTTGCCATCGCCACTAGTCAAATCCATACAGCCCTGCCAACATTTTGCTGTTTACATTCAACTACAAGTTAGCCCAGTTTGTCTAATCTTAACAAATTGCACTACGAACTATAAAGGGAGCTTTTATGTTTAACTTCTACCCACCATCTATCTCTTCTAGTAGGCTACGGTACTGTCAATATTCTATGCAGTCTCTTTACAAAGTCTCCGTTTCCCCGTATTTAAAAACTTCAAAGTTTGTATTACAAATTAAACAACTCACCCCAAGTTCTGGTGACCCCTGTACACCACTTAAGCAATCATGACAGAATTCCAACCTGGTTACAACAACACACAAGCACTGCAAAAATATCAAAGAGGCTGTTTTCCAGCAAGAGAAAAAAAAAACAAAGCCATACTTCCTGTAGCAGTTTGTCCAATAGCGATGAATTCATTAGAAAACCTTGAAGAACTGCAACACGAAGAAGATGCTGTTCTTACTTTCTCAATACGAAATGAGTGATTTCATCAAGTATAGGCTCGTGGACGATCTTCTCGAGCTCTCTTTGATCCAAAATTGTCTCTCTTGGTAAAGATTTGAAAGAAAAATTGGAAAAAGGTCCAGAAGGCTTTTTCTTTGTTTCTATGGTCAACTGTTGAAGCCTGTAGTGTCCGCTAGCTTATAAATGTCCCAATAACCTGTGATCAACTATAACAGGAATAATAGTGCACAAAACTCCACCAGCAACATTCCCAGACATATACAAAAAGAAAAATAGCAACAATGAAGGAAAAAACAGCCTCTTTAATTTATATATATATATATATATATATATATATATATATATATAGACTGTTTTACTATTACCATTATTGTTGAACTCTATAATATTTTTATCATAGCATTTCTTCTATATATACCTTAACTTTGATGAATGAAAGCTTCTTTGTGTAACATGCATTTTCCTGTTTTAATCAAATGACCCCTAAGAAGAAACAAAAGTAAAGGACTCCGATAAAACAAAGAAAAGCAGGACATGTCTAGAACTATTCATGGAAATATATAATATAGTTCCGAGTAATATATTGTTTAGACAAATTATTATTTGAATTGTAGGTAATTAACATCCTGTTAATAAGTGAGCTAAGAAAGTATCTCTTTCAATTTTATTTGTTGTAAGAAAACATAAGAGCATATATGCAGGTTAATACTGTATAAGGAAGAAGACACTAGATGTTAATTTTTTCTTTTGTCTTTTAATATTATCTCCTTATTTTTATTAAATGATTTATATTTCTTTTTCAACCATTACATAAAGCTCTCACTACCCCTTCCATAGTTATTAACAACTATATTAGTACGTTAAAAACTAATAAGAGAATCAGTATTAATATAAAATAGCAAATGTAGCTTATAATTATGGGTATACCCTTTTACTTTATTTCATATGGGATAAAATTATATTTGAATAATAGGTGTTATGTATTTATTTGAATTATTAGTAAGTGATTATAAATGATTAGCTTGTAATAATAACTTTTGTAAAGTGCTTTTTTTTTAAGAAATAAGAAGCTCTTAAATTGCAGGATGATCACAACAATATATATAGTATCCAATAACACCATAGATCAAAAAGACATGAAAAAGAGAAAAACATAGTAGTATTTATTAATTTGTTCTTTAGTCTTTTTTTCTTTTCAGTTAATTTCCATGCAGAGTCTGAAACAATTCTTTTACGCGAAGGGCTTGCCCACTCCATTTCTTCTATTTTCTCTAGAACTTTATGATTTTTAACATAATAAAAAGCTGAATCCAGCTCTTCAAATATTTTGTGTCCCTCTGGAAGGAAAATCTTCAACTTCACAGGAAACAAAAGGTGTGTTTTGATTTGTATCTTTTTCAGTTCTTTAATTAGTGGCAAAAACACAACTTTCCTCTTGTTTATGACTAGTGAAGAGAAATCATTATCAAAATGAATAACAGAGTCATTATATTTCAGAGGAGATTTAGACCAAGCACCTTTTAGAACTAGCTCTTTATCAGAGGAAGAAAGAAATTTAACAATAACTGACCTAGGTTGCTTTCTGGTAGAAGTACTTACAGTAGTTAATGACCAGTGTGCTCTTTCAATGCTAAATGATAAAGCTTCAGGTAAGTCTAAAATAGTAGGTATCCAGGTGTTGAGGAAAGATGTCATATTATTTCATTCTGCATTTTCTGGAAAACCAAAGATCCTAAGGTTATTTCTGTGGGATCTATTTTCGAGGTCATCAAGTTTGCTCTGCAACAGGATGTTTTGTTTAAGTAGGAATTCAGTGTTGTGTTCTTTTTCCATTATTCTGCCAGCCACATCATTCAAAGATTCCTCAATGCTAGTTATTTGGATTTTTTGTTGTTTCAGATCTTCATGTAGTAATTCCATTTGTTTAGTTGCTTTCTCTTTAAAATTGTCTATTTTACAGTCAATTTTATCAATATTGGAGGTTAAATCTTGTATGCTGGATATTAGAGTTTGTAGTTCTCTTCTTTGACTGGCATCTTGGCTGGATGTCTTGTTTAAGGTCATGATGAAAGCTAGTCAGTTGAGAAGATATTTTCAACACAGAGTTTTGATTGGAAATTATGCCTTCAAAATATTTTTTGTAGATATTCTTGTAGATGAAGTTGAAAATTATATAATTATGTAAAAAATTGATCGAAATTCCCAGATTAAAGACAATAATCCAGTATAAAAATAAATTAAGTAGAGCTAGTAAATCCTGCTGCTACTCAGAACCCATGTAGCCACGCCCCTCCATGACCTTATGTATTTTGTGTGTAAATCCATTCCAGGTAGGTTGTACTCCAGTGCAGGATTTTGTGTTCTACACCTACAGCTATCAACCTGTTTTTGCAGGATATCTGTAAATAGGTTGACAATATGGAGTCACAGTGGACAAAAGATAGTGAAATGCTGTAACTATTGTGTCTGTGCTGCTTATGTAACATGGTTGGTGTTAGCAGAGATATTCAGACATATGTTCTATTTTACACTGTGATGTATTATGTCATCAACTACTGACAGATATACTTATTTGCTCACAGTTATTTCCTGGGAAATACAAGATGAATGAAGTTGTGCCCAGTATTGTGGTCTGCAGCCTCCATATTCTTGCACACTTATACCATTCTGGAGGGGTAGATGCAGACACTTAATGATGGGTCTGTGTAAATGGCTCAGCACCTTGGTACTGTGGTGGCCGAAGATCTCTTACTTGTACATCTATCGACATAACAGAATGGCCATATCCTGCAGTGGCCATACCTCTCAGCTGTACAGATTCACGCAGGTTACTCAGAGGCAGGGCTCATATATCTGGTCAGTTCCCCTTCACATTCTGATTTACAAGCAGGTTTGTAGCGACCCATTATTGGGTTTGCAGTCATGGGTATTATGGCCACACATCAGAGTTTCAGACTTCACACACTCCATGGCATCAGTGCTTCTACACCCCCCCCACTCTGTTATCCGATGCTCTTCCTAACATTATGCAAGCGATATCTGAGAAGTATCATTATAGTTTTCCTTTCTTCCCAGTGGTAATTAGGGATTGGTCCACAGTTCATGCAGTAGGACATGGTGGGTATGCTACTGGGATTTGTCGACATGGCCTTGCATTTGTGTTCTGTGGACTGTGTTATGTTGTCAGTTGGGACCCCATGAGATAACATACATTGGCAGTACGGGTGCAGCACAGGCCTTTGACAGAGGACTGTAGGGAACTTGGCAGTGATGCAGGCCATCTGTAGCAGGCCAGTGCATTCTGTCACTCCTACAGTCCCAGGCTGTGAGCCACTGGATTCCTCTGGGGTGACAGGGTAAGTGTGTTAGGTGTTAATGGCAATAGCTCCTGTCCATATTAAGCCATTGTTCTGGATGCTGGCAGGGTGCTAATTACAGCTAGGGACACACCTGCATGGGACACCTCTTCAGCATGCTGCATTCTGTGGGTATTCCCATACAGAAGTGGGGGTCATACTGTACTCATTCCCAACAGCAGGGATATGACTTGTGATAAATCTGTGGCTGATGGTGGGGTGAGCTGAGTGCATGTGTGATATGGAAGCTTCTTGCAGCTGACTCACAGATATATATGGGACATTCCACTTATGCTGCCTTGTGCGGGGACATAAGCAGTCTCTCATTACTTCATAACTCTGCCTTTTGTGGTCTGCCAGTGATTGGCCAGACTACATCAGTATTCCATACTACACAGACAACTAATGTGCTGCTAACCTGTATGTACAATTCCAAAGGAGTGTGCAGTTGACAGTAAAATTTTATGTACTCTGTCTAGGGTACTTCCACCTGTGTACTGTGTGTATGTCTGGGCCCACATTCATGACATGTCCAGCTCTATGATGGTGACAGATATTGACATCTGAACAGTGAGTACGGATGACTGCTGAATTGGGACTTGCTGGATGCATTGTGGTTGGCACTGCAATTGTCAGAACATGGCCCTGTCATCGACAGTACTGACCTTAAGCCACTGAGACACACCCCCATGCCTACATGTGCCACTTCCACACAATATACAACACACAACAACCTAACACACAGACCCTTGCATATTGTACACATGCAACAATCTATCCTGGTAATCAGGCCAGCTCAGGTAATCTGTGCTCCACTGTTATTAAACCCACACATACATGTTACTGCATTTCTACATAGGATTGGGGGGGGGGGTGCACACCTTACAACTGTAACCTTTTGCTATGACTGTACTGGTATTTCCGGTAATCTGTTGGCTTCCATTTTGTTTTGTATTTTGACCTATAATGCAGAATAAAGGCATATCAGTAGAGTACAGATCTTAGGTTTTATTGACCTACATTTCAGTTTCAGAGTTCTTACCCTTCAGAACTAACATACAACTGCCTGACCTGTTGTAGTCTACTGTGTTGATCTGGGGGGGGGGGGGTATTCTCCATTGCTATCAATTGGAGGCCTTAGCACAGCCTTTCTTTATGGTCATCTACACATGTCCTGCTGGCTGAGGCTGTTGTTGGGTATGTAAGCTTCACTGACATGCATGTATGTGTCCTATGAATACACATTTGGACCACCACATGTACTGCAGTGGGAATTTGTCACCTTGTCTGGTCCTGCCTAGTTTGTTGACACGAGTATTTGTTATGTATTTCTTGCTTCCCATATAGGTATCCACTATCTGCTGCCATACCATTCAGCCACTCGATTCCCTTGCATGCTCACATCCATACCACAGATGCAACTAGCAGAACATACTACTCCATTCAGCAATTGATAGGAAGAGTGACTTACCTTGTGGCTGTGCCAGTATTGAGGATGGTGCTGGAGGGCTGACTATGTTGGATGCACATAGTACACTTCCTATACATGGTAAAGCACAGATAGTGTCATGTTTGGCATCCCTTGTACTGTATTTGCGAGTCAGAAAGAGGTGTCATTCCCTAGGTCCCTACAGTGTCAGTGTATGTGCTATGCACTGGTTCTTTGCCAAAGCCTGGGCATACTGGGCACACCTCCTTCTACCTACATGGCAAGCTCAGGTTGTTCCTTGTCCGAGTCACTCTGTGCCTGTGCTTGACTTTGCAATGGTGGGGGGCTGTGTGGTCCTGCCCCATGCTGTTCTTGCTGCAGCTGTTTCCACAGGATCATATTGCGTAGCATTGGCACATACAATGAAAATTTGTGTGCGTGTAGCTGGAGAGTACTGCAAGGCTCAACCGGATATGTCCAGGCACCGGAACCTTGACTTGAGCATCCCAAACATATGCTCTATTATGATTCTGGTTTGTGTGTGTGCCTCATTATGAAGTTTTTGTTCAGGTGTGTGTGCATTTCTGATGGGTGTCATCAGCTATGGCTCCAGTGCATAACCAGCATCCCCAACTAGGTGGCCATATGGGATGTCCCCACTGGCAAATCTCTGATACAGCTGTGTCATATGCCAGATGTGGAAGTCATGATAGTTTCTATGGCTGCCAGCACACACATTCAGGATAATGCATGCCCTGGGCATTGCACATGACCTGCAATTGATGGAGGGGAAGCCCTTAGACTTTATGTAGAACCTACCCCACTCACCAGGTGGTGCTTTGATGTGTATGTGGGGGTAGTCTATAGCACCCACTACCTCAGGTTATTCTGCTATTTGGTGGAAGAGATGCATATTGCTGGTCAACGCCTGTTGAGGAAATATATGTGCTCACTGGCATGTGCTGACATGGCATCCAGGAACTGGTGGAGTACCCTGGATGCTGATGCCTGTGAGATACCCATGCTATCCCCAGTTGGCCTTTGGAAGGTACCTTTGGCTAATATCCTTAAGGCTACACATACCTTGTTATCCACTGGGATGGGTTCCCCTCTGTTGGTTCTGTGTGTGAGGTGTGGCCGGCACAGCTCAACAATTTGCGGAAGGATGTCCCTGTCCACCCTATAGTGCTCCACTATCTACAGCTCATGTAGCCCCTGGTAGATTACCCTGGGTCTATACAGTCTTCTCCTTCACATCACTGTGGTTTAGTCATCAGCATTCTCATCCTCATTACCCTCAGCCTCTTCCACATATTGATGTAGGACAGCGACAGCAGCCCCTATCATTTTGTTAGTTTTTCAGGTAAAATGTCCCCATCTGTATACACCGGTGGTGTACAGTTTGTGGGAAAACAACAGAGTGAAAGGTGTTTGCATAGTTTACAGTAGTGTGCTGGGCTGGGCTGTTGCCTGAGTAGTTGACTGATTCTGATACATTTCACCTGCCAGCTATGCTAGTTCTCCTTCATCTCCTTCCTACTGCTGTTTTCCCTTCCCATTGCCTTCCTGTTTAAGCCCTGAGACACGCCATGCATACCCAGTGCTCAGAAGTGAGCAGAGCTGCTATTCCCTGTGTTTTTTTTTTTTTTTTGGTTTAAAACCCAGTGCGTGTCACGCGCACCCATTTAGGCAATGTGAACACTGTTAGCCCCCCTTCCTTAGCTGTGCTTAGCTAAGGGCAAACACGGGTCACAGAGCTCCAATAAGCTTACAGCATGCATGACACAACCCCTTATGATGGCATCTACCTCTTATGCTTATACCATGGTGTTGCTGCACCTACACAGTTGGGTGCAAGCTAACACTGAGGGGAAGTCTGTGGTTCAGTATCAGTCCCCTCATTTGCATAAAACTGACTGCTAATGCATGGTTACAAAACTGACAATCAGCCCTTCCCACTTAGCAACCACTATTCCATGGTATTGTTGTCTTATGCATGCCATTAACTATTATGGCAGAATGCTGATTTTGGTTTAAAAGTTTATTTCCAATTTTTTTCATTATTTTTGGGCCGATCCCATTTGCCCACCACTGCCCTACACTTAAACGGCTGAAATTGGCCAAAAAAAAAAGTAATTTTTTTTTATAATTGTGCAACTATTTCCCATGCCAATTGCCATATATTTGGCCATTGCCATGCCTACTACATTGAATACATGCTTTCTTTGGAGCTGTCATGCCTCTGTTTTGTAATTTGCAGAAATGTATTCAGTTAGTAGCCGAATACATTTCTGCAGTTTACACTATTCATGCACAGATGCCTGTCTGCTTCCTGGATTACTAATTCACCTCATTTGCATGGCTTTCACCTTCAAATGGGGTAATTAGCATACAGAAGCTGTGTCCATGCAGGAAAAGTATAGGAGTGCATGTGCACATCCCGAAAGCTCATTCCTGGATCACTCGTCATCTGTATTGCATGCAGCAGCTCTTGCACTATTCCTGCATGCCATGCATAGCTTGCTGAATCCCGGGGGATACCTTTAAAATTAATGCCTCTTCACAGGCAATATGGTGTTGGCACAATGGGAAGAGTGCTATGTGTTTGGCAATAACCCATTCCACAGATGTATTCATTTCTATAAACGGTTCATGGACGATGTCTTTATTTTATGGGGAGGGAGTATTGAACTGTTGCATGCTTTTGTTGCATATTTAAAAGATACCACTGATTTTTTATGTTTTACAATGAAACATGGTACTGAAAGCATTGATTTTCTTGACATTAGCTTGAAACATGACACTGCGTCTGGGAAAATACACACTGTCCTCTGTCGGAAGGAGTGTTGGAAGAATAGTATTCTGCATAGATCTAATATTCACCCTGGGCATGTTCATAGGAATGTCCTAAAGGGGCAATTCCTTAGAGCATCTAGAATTCACACCCAGGGGGAAGAGTTTATTGAAGTGGCTTTAACCATGGGGAACAATTTTTTGAGGAGAGGGTACAAACAAGGTGAAGTGACCGCTGCACAGAGACAATTACAGGATTTAAGGGAGGACATAGGAAAACCGTATTTATATAGGGGGAATCCTATGGAAGAGCTTTCATACAGGGATGATGGTAAGGATCTTAGAATGGTCTTTCCATACTCGAGTACATTAAGGGGATTTGTAATGTGATTAGGAACAACTGGAAGATTCTGATGTCAGATGAGGAAATGAAAGGGATTGTAGGGGAGGTACCTCGCTTTACCTTTAGAAACAGCTGCAATCTTAAGCAGCTTCTATGTGATAAAAATGTGAACTGTCACTCTGTAGTTTCACAAAGAAAAGGCACCCGTCCATGTCACAGATGTACTTGCTGTAAATGTATTTATAAATGAAATGTATTTTTACATACATAACAGAAGAAAGAATATTATTTTAATGGGTATGCAGAGTGTACCAGTAGGAACATAGTGTATATGGCTGCTTGTGGCCTCTGTGACTCCTTTTATCTGGATAAACCCACGAGACAGCTAAAGGACAGGGTATCCAAACATTTGAGAGACATTAGGAAGCAGGATGTAAAAAAAAAACCTTTTTAAGCATATTAAAGAGAACAAAGGACATTATTTTTATTTTAAGGTAATACAGAGTATAGCTAACAACAAAAGAGGGGGAGATGTTAACAATTTAGTAGAGAAAGCAGAAATGTGCTAGATAGGCAGAATGCAGGCTTACAAATCTCCAGGTCTTAATGCCTACTTACCAATTAAACCTGCTCTGAAAGGGAGAAGATGTAGGAGGCATGTGAAATTTTGATAGAGAGGGTGTGTCACTGAATTGATTGGGTATGTTTCAGTATTTAAAAGGTTTTTAACTGACTTATTTTATATGGATCTGATGAAGGATTAGTAGATCCAAAAGCTCTTATCACAATAAAGAAAATCTTCCATTTTACTGGTGTCATATACTTTGTTCTTCTGGCCGTGGTGACTGTGGTATTTATTCTGTTGCTTGGATATTTTGTGTGACACAATTCTTCAGTGGGAGGATTCCTTCCTTTATCTTTTGTTCTTCTTTTCCT
This sequence comes from Protopterus annectens, assembly GCF_019279795.1. NCBI lineage: Eukaryota > Metazoa > Chordata > Ceratodontiformes > Protopteridae > Protopterus > Protopterus annectens. Next base: position 1,277,185,874 of record NC_056737.1, read on the forward strand.
GGAAGCAGAACCACACAGAAGGGTTATCTGGCACAGCAGCTGAGTTGGATTATCGACCACGGACCAGTGGTATGAATGAGACCACTGGCTTGGACTCTGTGAGTGACAAAAATGGTATTGAAGTATTGTATATTTCCTGGTGCATGGCCAAGAAAGGCATGAATAAGGGCTTTTTACATCTTAATGTGAATCGCCTGTTTTGCCTTTACTTAAATACAGTAACTAACCAGAGCCCTGAGGAGCATTTGGATCACAGTACTTTTATACGCAGCACCAGAGAACTTGAGAACAGCATGTTTGACTTGAAGAGACTTCAGTGGTAATGCTTCTATTTGGAGGCATGCCTTCAGTACAGGGTTATTCCTAGACTCCTATGGATTTTGGTTATACATACACAGGTCTGAGAGCATCCAAATCTGCTGAAGGAATGGCAGAAGCCTAACCTAGAGACAAGTTTTGGGTACATGAAGCTTCTGATTAAGTATTTTGAACCAATGGAACAAGAGCTGATTGATTACATTGAGCGGAAGCAACAGGAGATAGAATATACTTTTATTACTGATTTTCATGTTAAACTCTCACATTTCTGTGAGAGAGACTATGACAGTGGTAGATATCACTACAAAAGAACAGCAACAGAATGAATATCCTGGAGTGTCAGGTGCTGGAGTGAGACCTAAGACAGCTACTCTTTCTAATACTGTTGGTAAAATGTTTTTTCCCTCACTACCCCTCCAAGTGAGGGAATCATGGTAAGGGAAAGAGATGAGGTCTCTGAGCCGAGGGAGAAAGAAGGGGGGGCAACCCTCAGAAGAGAGAAGAGTCAAACGTTAACATCAGCCTGTGAAGATACATTAAGTTTTAACTTATCAAGTTTTTAACTTGACTGAAAACATGTTAAAAGTTCTGAATAAAGGTTTACAGTTTGTTCCAGCTGTTAAATAAAAAATAAAGCATGTTTATTGTTTGGCAGAGAAGTAATTTTAAAGAATATGTATAACAATTCTGTGGACACTGAGATTTCCCTGTTTCGAAAACCTAGTGTCTGTACCTCAGTACAAGGCTGTTTGAGGCACTTTTATCTATGTATATGAGAGAGAGCTCCCCACTTTGCATGGAGAATCAGGATGTCATTTTTATAATGTTAGTCAGGAGGAGAGGGTGGCACTAAAAGATCTACAGGATGACCCCAAACTTGTTATAAGACCAGCAGATAAGAGGGGATAGATAGTGCTCATGGACAGGGCATATTATTCCCAGAAAATTAAAGCTCTCTGAGAAAATTATGACGCATATGAATCTATTACAATTACACAAATGGAAAATATAAAAACTAGAGTAAGGCTTAATCTATGTGCAATGAAGGAGGCTTTCTTAATAACTGAAGAGTTTTTTAATTATTTGAATGTTATGCATCCTCTCATCCCCATTTTTAAATGTTTACCCTAAGGTTCACAAAGATTGTATTGATCCACCGATGGGCTCCATTGTAGCTGGAGCTGGCTGTACAACAGAACCAACATATATATATATGTTGAGAGCAACCTAATGGGCCTACTTGGGTTAGCACCAGCTGTGCTGAAGGATTTGCAACATTTCCTTAGAGATTTAATGCTATATAAAAGGGACAGTAACCATGGTGGTTTTTTGACTATTGTGACGATAGATATAATTATGGCTTAGAAGCACTGGAAATGTTACTTAGCAACAAAAGTGAGTATGACCATAGAAAGATAGAATTGCTATGTACCCTGATGAAATACATCATTGAGAATGATATCTTCTTGTTTGAAGATGATTTATACTTGCAGAAATATGGTGTGGCCATGGGCACCCCATGTCGCAACAACTATGCCAATATGGTGCTGGCACAATGGGAAGAGTGTTATGCGTTTGGCAATAACCTGTTCCATAGATGTATTCATTTCTATAAACAGTTCATGGACAATGTCTTTATTTTGCAGGGAGGGAGTACTGAACAGTTGCATGCTTTTGTTGCATATTTAGAAACTACCACTAATTTTTTTATGTTTCACAAAGCAGCATGGTAATGAAAGCATTGATTTTCTCAACATTAGGTTGAAACATGACACTGCGGCTGGAGAAATACACACTGCCCTCTATCGGAAGGAGTATTGGAAGAATAGTATTCTGCATAGATCTAGTATGCACCCTGGGCATGTTCATAGCAATGTCCTACAGGGACGACTCCTTAGAGTTTCTAGACATCACACCCAAGGGGAAGAGTTTCTTGAAGTGGCTGAAACCACTGGGAACAATTTTTTGAGGAGAGGGTACAAGCAAGGTGAAGTGACCGCTGCACAGAGAAAAGTACAGGATTTAAGAGAGGACATACGAAAACCGTATTTATATAAGGGGAATCATATGGAAGAGTTTTCAAGATGATGGTAAGGATCTTAGAATGGCTCTTATAATGACATTAAGGTGATTTGTGATGTGATTAGAAACAACTGGAAGATTCTGATGTCAGATGAGGAAATGAAAAGGATTGCAGGGGAGGTACAATATTTTGCCTTTAGAAACAACCATAATCTTAAGCAGCTTCTATGTGATAAAAATGTGAACTGTAACTCTGTAGTTTCACAAAAAAAGGCACCCATTCATGTCACAGTTGTACTTGCTGTAAATTTACTTATAAATGGAATGTATTTTTACATACAGTACAGAAGAAAGAATATTATTTTGATGGGTATACAGATTGTCCCAGTAGGATCATAGTGTGTATGGCTACTTGTGTCCTCTGTGACTCCTTTTATGTGGGTAAAACCACGAGACAGCAAAAGGAGTGGGTGTCCAAACATTTGAGTGAGAATAGGCATCAGCATGTAAAAAAAAAAAACCTTTTAAGCATATTAAAGAGAACAAAGGACATTCTTTTTATTTTAAGGCAATACAATGTATAAGCAACAACAAGAGGGGGGGATGTTAACAATTTTGTAGAGAAAGCAGAAATGTGCTGGATAGGCAGGCTGCAGATATACAGATCTCTGAGTGACGTCTCCAGGTGTTTCTGCAGTTACACCCTACTGCTCCTCTAGGCGTCAAATATTTCTTGTTCGTATCTGCATTAATAATTCCAAAACCATATTACATACAAGGTATCGGAAAATTTTATCTTGAAGCATACATGATAGCAAACACAACTGTATTGATATATGACCTCTGCCAATGGGTATTTGTTAAAGATGTAAGGTGATAACTTCAATTTTTAAATGCTGATGCCATGCCCACTAGGAGTTAAAGGTGCACACTCAAAAGATCTCTACTGGAGGGAGTGAGTTAATGCCTACTTACCAGTTAAACCTGCTCTGAAAGGGAGAAGGCTTAGGAGGCATGTGAAATTTTGATAGAGAGGGTGTGTCACTGAATTGATTGGGTATGTTTCAGTATTTAACATTTTTTTAACTGACTTATTTTATATGGATCTGATGAAGGATCAGGAGATCCAAAAGCTCTTATCCCAATAAGGAAAATGTTCCATTTCATTGTTGTCGCATACTTTGTTACCCTGGCCGTGGTGACTATGGTAATTATTCTGTTGTTTATACATCTATATACATATATATATATATATATATATACATATATATATATATATATATATATATATATATATATATATATATATCTGTATATATATATATATATATATATATATATATATATATATATATATATATTACAAATCACTTGTGTTAATGCAAACTGGTCTGGTACCGCATAGAATGCCATAGCTCCTGAGTATAGATAGGGCTCTCATGTGCAGATTTCCAAGAAGAAATATTTTCTTTGCTTAATGATAAAGGGAATGCAAAAACAAACATGAGATGATAAAGATGGCATTACATAATACCGACTGCTTCTCTTTTCCATCCTTGTGTGATCTTGGAGTTACTGCAACTAATTTTTTAATGTGTTTTTAAATAAACTTGCATATATATCATTTTTTTTAGTCTTTTGTCATGGACAACACGTGCATTAATTAATTAATTAATTTATTTATTTATTGATTCATTCATTTATATCGCTGTGTTCCTCTAATATTTGTTAATAAGTATTGCCATTTTAAGTTGTGTGTAGTTTCTGTCTGAGTTACTTCTATAAAAATATAAAGATGTTGCAAATTGGCTTTCAGAAATTATTCCCACATTCGAACATTTTTGGTGCAGGTTAGATAGGCATTACCTTGTTGGTAGGTTATGCAGCATTATCTGATACTTTCGACTTCATCTCTTTACAATCATTTCAGTTTCACAAATTTTGAATTAGAAGGATCAACATAATCCTTCTTCAGCTTTCATTTTATGCAGTGCAGCTAACTGTTAACATAAAAGTGACCAAATACTTATTTTTCCTTATTGCTCCCTCCTTATTTTTCCTGCCTGTATTTTTAACAAATTCTCCGACTTTGCCGTTTGAAATCAGTACAGTGTTTTTTCTCTTTGGACAGTATCATTTAATTGTCATTGTTACATGCTGCATTTGAATACTTTTGTGGTATGCTTGATTTATTTAAAACTAATCTGTGAGCCATCACAGAAATAATAACAGTACTTCCACAGAAGAAATGCTCATATCCTGTTTCTGTTCGAAAATATTCTGATACTGCCACTAGTATGTATCTTAGCACTGATTTCTTCACTGATTTCTTCAGTAATAAAGGTATAAGCAACCACACATGGGCACAGACACACGCACATTCACACACGCGCACAAATACAGAAACACACACTTTGAGATCTGAACTTGTGTTTTTTTCTCCTACAATGGCTTGACTGTGTTGTTCCTCCATTACTTTCTGCCAAATCACTAAAATACATGTATATATGAATATATATATATATATATATATATATATATATATGTGTGTGTGTGTGTGTGTGTGTGTATATATATATATATATATATATATATATATATATATATATATATATACATATATGTAGACATACACACACATATACTTACAAATATATACTTCACTGTGGAAAAAAAACAAACGGAACACACACCCATGCACACGCACGTGCGGGCATGTGCAGACACACATACACACACACACACACACACACACACACACACACACACACACACACACACACACACGCATACACACAAACACACACACACGCGCTTTGATTTCTGATTTTGTAATTTTTCACCTAAATTGGATCAACTGTGTTGTTCCTCTAGTACTTTTCACCAATTCACTCAAATATGTGTGTGTGTGTGTGTGTGTGTGTGTGTGTGTGTGTGTCTGTGTGTGTGTGTGTGTGTGTGTGTGTGTGTGTGTGTGTGTGTGTGTGTGTGTGTGTGTGTGTGTATATATATATATATATATATATATATATATATATATATAGGTCCATTTTCAAATTTCGAAATTCCAAAACTTTGGACTTCTAAATACCGAAGGATCAAAGTTTTGGAATTTCGAAATGGAAAAAAATAATCTAAAATGATAAAATGTCAGAAGTTATGTTTTTGCAGGAGGGCAAGCACCCCCCTGCAACCCCCCTCCCCCGCTACTTAAATATATCAATTTTGAGATTACACTACAGTGAAGAGAATGATAAAGTTCCCATTCAACAGTGTACAGCAATCTCTGTTGACAAGTTTTGAGATTCCAAAACTTCGATCTTTGAAATTTTGAAATTTGAAAGTATATATATATATATATATATATATATATATATATATATATGTGTGTGTGTGTGTGTGTGTGTGTGTGTGTGTAAAATGAAGTTCTATCATTAAAGAGAATGAAAGTGTTCTATTGCAGCCTTGAGTTGTTTTCACTTCAGAATGTTTTTGTTAGTTGTACACACATACACACACACACACACACACACACACATATATATATATATATATATATATATATATATATATATTTATATACATAGATAGATATATAGAGATATATACATATATATGTGTGTGTGTGTCTGTGTGTGTCTGTGTGTGTGTGTGTGTGTGTATGTATATATATATAGATAGATAGATAGATAGATAGATAGATAGATAGATATAGATAGATACTTCACTGTGCAAGAATTCAACCAAAAAAACATGCATGAGCACACACACACACACACACACACACACACACACACACACACACACACACACACACACACGCGCGCACACATGCACACACACACACACACACACACACACACATACACACACACACACAACATACACATGCTCATTTGGCATCCCATTCTGACCACTACAGGGCAATATTACTGAAATAATCTTTTTTTTAATATTTAATTGTTAGTTAATTACTGACTTGTTACATAGGCTTTTGAAATACACTTACTCTGTGTTATATATGTATTCCAAATACAATCATTGGCGTTGCTGGGTATGGTAGGAAACATATGGTATGTTTCTTATTTTTTATACAAATGTTGTTTTAGAGCTGTTTAAAATGTGTGTGAATGCATGTCAGTTCTTATATGATGTTGAAGTATACGCTTCTTTAAATAAAACAAAATCCACCTTCATAGTCTCTCGAGCAAGGCATGTCTAATTCCAGTCAAATCAGCACTTTCTAAACTGTATATAAATGATAAAAGTGAAAACATCAAAGTGTGTGGCTTTTCAACTCACACCCAATTAGAATAGAAGTTAGATTGCAGTTCTAAATATTTATGTTTAACTCAGTATGACAGCACCTCAGAATTGCAACAGAGATGATTTTTGGATCAACTTTTGGTCTGACTGACAGTTTTATATACACAAAGGTATTGGTTTATAACGCAAGTCCCCATCTGAACACATATGTGATTAATTAGAGTTTCAGGATTTAAGTGCCATCCACATGAATTTAGTAAACAGGAGTGCTGTAAATTTGGCAGAGAATTTAGTATTGGTGTAAAGAGGTTTATTAGCAATCTACAATTGAAAAAGCATGCAGAAAATTCCTTGAAATGTGTGATGTATTTTATGTTTGTATTTGCTTTCTGACAGAGGAGTGGTCACACAAATGAGCTTTGGAGCCATCATTTTGCACCTGTAATGGTTGATGTAAAAATTAAACTAAGTCTTTGGGGTACAAGACTTTTCAGACTTTTAATAAAATCTGGTAAAAGTTTTCCAGTTCTGCTAGAGTACCTTGGAAATGTGTTGCACATTTTGGCATGATGCAGACATGCTGAATAAATGTCAACAGGCAAAACAAACCTTACCTAGTAATATGTGCACTCATTGACTATATAATGACACATAGCACTTTCAGCTATCTCCTTTAGGAAATAATTGTTTGGCATATGTGGTTAGGTTGCCAAAGGACCTCAACACAACAATAGAATGAAGTGAATGATTCTGACTCATGGCTCTAGGCACATAAGCAACAAATGAGAGGATTATTCACCTTATTACTCATTTCTTATATTTAGTTCAGGCAGGTGCAGCCTGTATATGTTGTGATTTTTGGCACTGCCTAATAATGTATTTATGAATTAGCAGACAGTAAATATGACTTGAGCAGATGGTGAAAGCTGTCTCAGTTTCTGAGTAAAGTTCACAGAGTTGGCTTCAAGGGCTATCCAGAAGTGCAAAGCAGCAGATGCTGCCATATTGTGTTATGTCCATATATGGCATATTCTTCTTATTACCTGGCAGACTCTGTGATACCCACCCAACTACTCAAAGTTGAGGTCTGTTTATAAGGCAGATGTGTTACCTAGCACAGACTAAAATTGCAAGGCAAATAAAATGTCTTTATTACATTTAACCATGCCCGAAGGAAAGACATTTATAGAACTCTTTAAAACATACTTTGTGAATATATAGGTAGTATCCTATAAATGAATACATAGTGCCTTTAACACAGAACCTCTATTAAAAATCCACAGGTCTATAAATAAGCTACACCCAGGGAATTCCTTGGCAAAAGTCATACCCTCATAAAGCATTTGTTGTTCATATAGTCAGAGTATGGAAAATGTGGATGTGATTTTCCTGTTTTCATGCCTGCTACTCTGCTGTTCTTTATTTTGTGTGGTTCTGACCACGCTGGCATGACAGTGAGGCCCACCCTTCTTCACTCTTCACTGAGACTGGAGCTTCTATTTTTGCTTCATCTCTTCTTTGCTTATCCTGTCAAATAAAGATGGCAAGTCCATTTACTTTTCTTAACAGACTGCCCTCAGGTTTCATCTGCTGTCACTCTTATATCAAGACCATATTTCCAAGTTCATATTATTATTATTAAATGATTAAATGCATTCAACTTCCTCTAACATGTTCGACATTGTAAAACGTCAAGTATCTAACTTAGCATATATTTCAATTAATCGTTAGGGTGAACCATTAACAGCAAGGGAAACAGAGTCATACAAAGCAAAATGTTGTAGTCATTGCCTCATCTAAAGGAATGGGGATATGTCCACCTATTCAAATACCAATTGCTTATTTCCTTTGTAAGTAAAACGTTCTCTGACTGCCTCTTTTAACTCAGAGTTCATTTGATCAAGCTCTAATATGGAGCCTGAATGATGAAACCAAAAATAGAATAAATCAGTTTCTAAAAGTTTTACCGTAGCTGTCCTGACATTCCAGTGTAGCATATCCTTTGCTACAGGTCCATAGGTTACTGTCAGATTAGCTGCCCTTGCTGGCCATTTTAAGACTAGCCAACTTCCCTTTCTGTGCTTGAAATAACCTATTCCATTTGGTTATAGATTGACCTTACCCCTATCATGGTCGATAATTATATCTTACCCCAATAAGAATAACTAGGAATATACCATAGATAGTCTGAGCATACATGTGTATGGATAAAGCATTAAGGAGCTCCATCTGTACATTAGTAGTATATGGGGCAGTCCTGGGATAAATCTTCTGTTTACAATCCAAAGATCTGCATTGCTCTTATAAATGGAAAGGGGTGAACTTTCTTTTATGTGGATGGAGAATGTATTCTACAGCAGTGGTATCCTCAGTGAAATACACCTGTCCCTCAAAACCATTCTGTTGATGTTGCAGAAGAAGAGATGTTCAATTTACTTGAATATATAAATATTGCCTTATGCTCCTTACACTGAGAACTAAACTGCATCTTACAGAATATTTCGTCTTTTACATTCCTCCTTCTCTTTGAAACGTCTTCCTACTTAACTCATTCCACAAATTTAGACTGGACCTTAAGACACCCTTACTTAATTAAGTCTAGTGTTCCTATAGTCCTAGTGGTTACATCACCAAACTCATTGCCTGCTTAACTATCTCTTCTCTTGTTTGCTCTAGGGCTTTGAAATATACTGCTTCACTATTTAGAGACTAAATGATCCTCTTTTAAATGTTTATTTTGTCCTTTAATATAATATTTTTTTTAGATTATTGACTTTTCCATTACAGCATAACAATGTAATACCATCTCATTTGTACTGCATTGTATCTGGGGAAATCTCATTTATTTTCACACAGGTCGCATCTGCTATTCATCAGTTCTGATCAGCGCACTACCCCATTAAACAAATATAAACAAAATAAAATTAAACGACGTGCCAGCATTTTCATTCAAAATGTAGTGTCATAAACTATAAAAATGTGCATTTTGTGGAGAGAACAGGATGAAAAATGCAAAAATTATGAAATTACTGAGACTGAAATTTTCCAGTGGACCTGTTATCAGTGACATTTAATTGAAAAATAGGAGACTCAGCAGAAACTTTTTTTATTGATTGATTTATGAAACCAAACATAATACCAGTTGAAGTAAACCAATGAAGAGAAAAAGGAAGCAGAGCTTGGCTAAAATTAAACATCTTTAATAAAGGAACAAACAAATAGCAGGATAAAAATATAAAATGGACAAGCACTTTCAAGCCTGATAAGTTGCTTCCTCAGATCCTTAAAAATGCAATAAAATTAAAACTTGCTCTAGTTGAAATTGACAACCATTTTTTTGTGGTGTGATGCAGTAAATTTCTCTTTTATTATCTAAATTAATAAATCTGAGAATGTTATTCACCACAGATTGCAGTAGGGTAATATCTCAGTTAGAGCTGAGTGTGATGGTTGGGAAGCCATGCTCTAATCTTGGAAGAAGAGCATTTATAGTATAGCATGTCAGCTTGTAAGAACAGTAAATATGAAGTGTTTATAAAAGGCTTTCCGTTAAGTTATGCATTTGCTAACATGAGACTGTGTGTGAATATTGAAGGAGAGAACTGGTTCAAAATGAATCTTTCTTGTTCTTCAGAATGTAGCAAAGCACTTGCTTCATCTTTTGCCATACAGAAAGCACTAATGTGCTTCATACCTGACTGATAATACACTATCAACATTCCTTTCTGAATATGAGCAGAACAATACGAACCAATCTGTTTCTTCCGATCATGCCCCTTAACACTTTCCGCCTGGGGTGGCTGCCCCCTTATAACCACAAAATTCTCCAAAATAACTTTACTAGGAACTACTAGACTGTGATTAAATGCTCATTTTGTCATGGTTTCTTCATCTGATTCATTTGTTTAAGGTGCTTCGGCTACCCCCTTTACCCAACCTTAGCTATGCCTCTGAATGTGATTACAAAAGATGGAAACATCAGCTCACTGAAGTGGAGGTTGTGCTGTGCTTCAGCACTGTACATTGAGTTTTCCAATGTGCATCATTACCACTGAACTTTTAGCAAACTAGAAACCCCAAGGCTGCTGCTATGGCTGCCCATGTAACATAGTTAATGTAATATTTTCTTTCTGACATAGCTAATGCATAAATAATCAAATTGGTATTGCCTTTTTTAAATATTCTTAAGTTATAGTATAACATTTTCCTTAACAAACCACACCAACATAAACTTGGAGCTTTTTATATGAGAACATTTGTTAATCACGAGAATATCTAAAGGAGTATAGCCAGCACACAGAAGTAACTTGCAAATGCTTTCAACTCTACAGTTTTTCTTAGATAGTAAAAAAAATAAAAAAAAAAAAAAGAAGGAAAGAAACACTATAAAAATGGCCAACATCTAAAGAAACTCAGGAGTTTTAAAGATTGTATTTACTTATTTGACAATGTTGTAAAATGCATTATCACTCTCTTTTAGCTAACCTGCAACTGCTACTGCTAAGGTTGTTGTTTCCCCAACCTGACTACTGAACTAATAAAGCAAAGAGACCGGAAATGACTGAACTCTGAGACTAACCCCCGGATTTGCTAAACTTCCTTGCAGGACTAGCTTAATCCTACACAGAAGAGCCCGTTTAGGAGCAGGACGGTAGCGCGCCATGCATATTAATAAGGCTCGCTGCCCAAACTCCTAGGTTTACATGGAGCATGTACAAGTGCAGTGGGCGTGTTTGAGAGCAGAGCTCTCAGAATAAACACACCCCTGCAATGTAGAACAGCAGAAAGTGCTACGTAATGAGCGAGACCTCTCATAGGTGTCTACATATCCCCACCAACAGTCCCCCATGTGTAGAGGAGCAGCAGTACATATAAATTAAATGAAGAAACCCTTTTATTTTATTTTTTTTTTAATCCGAGTACAGCTAACCATAGGTGCACAGGTGTGCCCATCGCTTAGCTATGGTTAAAGCAGCTTAAAAAGCTGAAGAGGATAACAAGGAAGATATATGCAAATGAAGCAGCACAGCAAAAGTGTAGTGGGCAGAGCATTCGCCTAATGAGCTGGCATTCCCGGCTCGAGTCCCACTACAGCACAGTTTATTTTATTTATTTATTGCATTTGTTGACCGGGAAACTCCACTGGGCCCGGAGGATCCCATTTTCAGTGGAGGCCCGGGTAGAAAAGCTCCACATTATTGCATACACTTAACAAAATAAAACATTGTAGATACATGAATAAAAGAAAAATTTAATACTATATACAATTAGTTAGATCAGTTGTTGATATATAAAAATGTACAAATGGTAGAAAGGATAAGACAATTTGCTGGGATGACATTCCAATGATATGTAGAAAATACATAATATATATATATATATATATATATATATATATATATATATTTTAGGTGACAGTAGAAATGAAAACAGAAGTAGGAAAGTCAGAGTAGAGGAAAAACGTCTCTTAGCAGTATGTATGATTATAGAAAGACAATAATATCTACATGTGAGTGAGTAGGATTCAAAGTTTCAAAGTAGAGGGGTGCAGATTAAAGGGAGAAGCTGGTGAGCAGTTGTATCTGGATGAAAAGCTGGAGAGAGGAGGGGTGAGAAGGTACATAGAAAAAGAGTGGGAGATATTACAGAATAGAAATTTGTGCGGTTCCATGGTGGGTATTGTGATTTTTTAGTGGAGTACAGGAGCATCGCCAGTTAGACACTAAATATAATTTTAGGGATTTTTTTAAAAGAAGTAGTCGTACAGGTTGATCTGAGAGGAGGAGGAAGATTATTCCATAACTTTGAGACTGCATGGGAGTACAGCATTTGGCAAGCTGACAGTCTGGGTTTCTCTATAGACAGCAACATTTTGTTTTCTGACCTGAGGTGGTGATTGGGCTGGTACTTGGTTAGTAAGGATGAAAGTAAAGGGCAATGTTCTGGTTGGTAGATTATTTTGTGGGCTGTGGTTAGTTGAAGGTAAGTAAGATGATGATGGGGTTCAAGCCAGTTTAGTTTGTGCAATGAGGAGCAATGGTGGTAGAGTATTTAGAGTTTGCAGCAAATTTGTCACTTTTATTGTAACAGGAATCAAGCTTACTATTTAGGGTAGATTGTAAGTTGGTAAGGATGGGAGCACCATAAAGCAGGGTAGGAAGTAGGAAGGATGAAGCTAGGGCCTTTTTGGCAGTGAGACTGAGGAAATAGTTATGTCCATATAGGGCACCTAGCTTTTGATGTTTTCTTTTTATATTGCTTTGGATGTGAAGGTCAAAGGTTAGTTTGTCATCAATGATGACACCTAGCAGTTTGGTGCTAGGGGCAACTTCTAGGATGGTATTGTTACATAAAGTAATTGTAAAAATAGATTTATCAATGGGGGTGTTTTTGTGGGAGCAAATAATAAAAGTTTTGTTTTGTTGGGGTTAAGGGTGAGGTGGTTCTGGGACATCCATTGCTTGGTAGATGTGAATGCTTCTTGGGTAAGTTGCTATAATTTGGTGAGAGATTTTGAGGAGGAAATGATAGTTGAATCATCAGTGTATTGGATGACAGAGCTATGAGTAAGGGTTTGATGAAAGTTGTTGACAAATATACTAAAGAGGAGGGGACCTAGAATTGATCCTTCGGGAACACCTGTATTAGCAGTGATGAAAGGGAAAGTAGAGTTTTGCCATTTAGATAATAGCTGCTGTTTTTTGAGGTAGTTTGTAAACCACTGTAGGGTGGGGGGAGAAAGACTGAGGTTGGAGAGTTTGCTGAGTATTAGGGAGTGTGAAATGGTGTCAAATGCCTTTGATAGATCGAGAAAGAGAGCTAAAACTAAGGAGCTAGAGTCACGAGCTCTATTTACTGTGTCTAAGAAGGAGATGAGGGCAGTGTTGGTGCTATGTCCTGGCCTGAAGTCATGCTGAGTGGGGGACAGAAGTTGGTATTTAACTAGGTGATTTATGAGCTGTGTGTGGATGCACTTCCCTAATATTTTAGAGATCGGGGAGAGAATGGCAATAGGATGGAAGTTTGAGATGTCAGAGTTGTTGCCACCCTTGTGTAGAGGAATGACAAATTATTTTTTTCAGATTTCTGGTATGTAGGATTCTTGAATGGACTTTTTAAGGAGTATGCTGATAGGGTATGCTATGGAAAGGGCTGCTAGTTAGAGATATTCTGCACATAGATTATCAGGAGCATTTGTACAAGGTTTTAGTTTGTGAAGTAGTTTTTGGATGGTGTATGTGGTAATGGATGATATTGAGAAGATGGGTGTGGAATTTGAGGTATTATGTGCCGATGGTGGGATCAATGTGTCAGGGTTAATGGGTGGGAAGGTAGTAGTTAGATAGGTGATGATGTCAATAAAGTATGTATTGAAGGGTGAGGCTAATTCAGTGGGGTTTTATCTGGGTTTGGGCATGGGGTGTTGTTAGAACATGGATGGAGTAAGGAATTAATTGCTCCCCAGAACTTTTATGAATTGTTTTTGTGCTGATTTTGAATAGATTGTATGTACTCTTTTTTTGTCTTTGACCACTAAGCGTTTAGCCTGATTGTGAAGCTGTTTGTATAGTATTAGATTGGAAGGAGTTTTGTTTTTTGCCAGGTTTTCCATGCCTTGCCCCTAGAGGACATAACTTGCTTTGTGGCCTTTGTTAGCCAGCAAGTATGTTTTGATTTGTCTCTCTTTAGTCTTAGGTGGGGCTAGAGAGTTTCGGGTTCAGAGCATTGTATAATTAAAGAATTCAAATTCAACAGCATTGTTGAGTGGAAGGATTCTAAGTGGGTTCCAATTTGTATTCTGCAGGATGTCATTGAGGTTGTTTTGGGAGAAGTGAGACAGATCTCTGGTGTATCTATATTGGTGAGGGTTAGTTGTAGAGGTAGGCTTACATATAATGAATGCAGGAGAGTGATCACTGAAATTAACAGGGAGAATGCCTGAGGAAGAGATTTTATCAGGGTCAAAAACTAAGACCCAATCTAAGGTTGAGCCTTTATTTGTGTTCTTGTTTGGTCTGGTGATGTCAGTAATTAGTTGGGAATATATGTGTAGGTTAATATTTGTGGAGGGACTATTGTTGGAGATGTCTAACCAATTGATATTAACGTCGCCTAAAATGATGATTTTACATGGCAAAGCATGTTATAACCAACATTTTTATTGCAAAACCCACTAAATTACATATATTTATGAATGGGAGTACTGCAGGAAATGCACATGTGAAGTGTCAGTGTTATAATGAATAAGGCACTAGTAAGCAGATGTAAGCACAAATAAGTAGTAGTAAGCCTATGTAAGTTCTAGTAAGAGTGTTTAAGTGTGTTTGTGTGGGGGTAAGCACTGCCTACACAGATTAAGCAATTTCGAAGCTAACTGAGTATAAGAAACTGTAAACTGCAGTTAGCAGTGCTTACCTCCATGCAAACCCACACAAACCCGCTTACAACTGCTTTAAAGTGCCTTAATCACTCTGTATCCAATGGCCCGTTTTCTGCCCAGCAACAAAATAAACATCCTCTGGAAGCCTCAAACCCAGGACCCTGTACACTACAGTCACAGTAGTTAAGCACTAAGCCATCATAGCAGTACATAAAACTGAGGTTTCAACAAAAAAATCCTCACCATAGGAAAATCAAACCGAACATGTGAAAGGAATCTATGTACAGTGTGATGTTGTATAACCTGCTACATAAGATAAATATGTGAACTGGAGTACTGCAGTAAGGCCAGATGTGAGGTGTTATTGTAATAAAGTGTTGAAGTCCCCAGTACCCCATACAGTGTATGCACACATGAATCACGGATACCAGGCACATATATATCATGTAACAAATAATAAATCAATGCCAAAAGGTAAATATAATGCAAATTAAATATTAAGCAATGCTGAGCATTGCACAGCTCAGCTTAGTTGGTGTAAGTAATGTGTAGGCTGGCTAACTCAATCTGCCCAGTGGTATACCCATTAGGTAAGCAGGTGTGCCCATAGCTTAGCCTTTTCAAAACTGTCTAATCATGGAAAAGTGTAGGAATTCAGGTGTATTTAATCCCCACAGGCACAAATACTTTCCATAACTAGTTGCAGCTCCCTACTGTAGGCAGAATGGCTGGAGTTGGGGAAGGCGCTCGATTTAGAGAGCAGTGCTGGGGCACCCAGGAGTCCAGATACATGGTATGGCTCCTGGTAAAACACCATGAGCAGAGACTACTGCAGGGCCAGACCAGGGCTCTCAGTATAAAGTGGAGGCCTGGGACAGTCTCGCCCGTGACCTCACCAGAGCCACTGGTATCTCCCGGACTGGTGAGCAGGTCAGGCATCACCATGCTGACCTGAAGCAGTGGAGGGGGATCACTTAGAGCAGTGGATCCAAGAATCAAGGAAGATGGCCGATGCCCCAGCACTAAGTACTCAATTTACTACATAGATAATGATTGCCTAGCTTGTGTATACTATGGATAGGTAATGGCTGAATATCACTGCATTTCCCCAACAGCTGAAGATGAGCGGGCTGCGAACCAGCAAACCCATGCTGCTAGGCTGCAAAGGCTGCATTGTGAGGCAGGTTAGTAATAATCTTGCATGTACTGTCATAAATAAATATAACAATTCTAGAAAGTGTTGTACCAGTATAAAAATGTATTGTAATGGGATGTACTGAATAAACTAGACAATATGGCAGGAAGACTGTCATATAGGTTGTGTGTAAATAAAGGTGTAATAACTTGTGATTAAAAGTATAACCCCTGGAGTGCTTGTGTACGTTCTGCTTTCATATGTTGTTGTAGTGTTGCATTCTATAAATAGTACTGTTGTATTAAGCAGTGTTACCCACACTGTTGAACGCAGATAAAATATGTAGGAGGTTCAGTATAACAATGCTGGAAGTCCCAGAAGGTCAGTCATATTGTACAACTGAGAGAGACTTAGACAGAAAACATTGGAATGCTTTACACCAATTCCCTGATAGCACAGTGTACTGTGATGTCAACTGTAATATTTTTACCACACACAGCAGTAGTTTGAATCCCAGGAGTGGTAGTACATTCTATGCATAAGCATACCCCACAACTGTACAGAGTTTGTGAGAATGTTCAGATAGAAAGCTGTATGCGTAATTAGACCCAACAACTGTACGGAATTTGCTAGAATGTTCAAATAGTAAGCTGTAAGCATAAGCATAATGATTAACCGCACAGACTGTGGCAGAATGTTCAGGTAATAAGCTGCATGCATAGTCATACCCCTCAACTGTTCTGACCTGTCCAGCATGTCCAGATAAATGGCCCAAATCTGCTGCCTGGTAATCTGTTCCCCTGACAAATCAGTGTGAGGATCCAAGAAATGTAAGCAGCCTTTACTGACATATAACTGATAGTCACACCTGTACATAGTCAGAGAATGTTTATTAAAACAACCTGTTATAGTAGCATTTCACCCAAAGTGTATGACAGCAATTCTCAAAATAAGTCACATTAACACCTGCATCCTATCAAGCTGTGACCAGACTGTGTGCAGTAACAGATTGTTAGGTATGTGTATAACATCAACATGGAATCTGGGAGTATGTGTAGGAATCGTCCAGTAGTGTTAACAAAGATTTTCTCCACAGCTATAACAGGTAAGAGGTGTAGACTGTAGTTACAAAACAGTTCACTCATATACTTGCCTACAAGCATGGAATCTGGGAGTATGTGTAGAAATTGCCAGGTAGTGTTAACAATGATTTCCTCAACAGCTATAACAGATAAGAGCTGTAGACTACAGTCCACGTAGATACTAATCTACAAATATACCACTGTACAAAGTAAGGACATTGGATAGTATAATAATACAGGTAACGGACAGATCACTGCAGTGACTAAGAAAGCTGTGAAAACTACAAGGATATAGTAGTTGTTAATTGATCTCTCTCTCTCACATCCACCATATGTGCAACAATAACCTAATACACACCTCAGTGGGTACGTGTGCACACCAAACTTTTGTTGGGACATATGTCCTATTGGTTTATAAATATTCATATTTGGTTCTGTGCATGTGCCATGTTAATATACTCCCATATTGGTGGCCTGTTGCCATCAATGACACCTGCATGCTGTTGTAATGGCCATTGTTTTCCCATATATGCATGTGTTCTGCTCGCTCTGCAACTGTTGTAAATCTGGTGTCTTGGGTTAATGGGAATACCTATGCATGCTGTTATAACTAATCCTGAATGCTGTTGACTATTACTAACTGATATCTGTCCTAAAACTGCAACACCATAGCATATATGGAAAGGACTGTCCTAGCGGACCCACCTGACTCATCTCAGTTGCCCATGACACCGGGCACCTGTACGTCTGGGGCCCAGCCTGGGACCTCCTCCTCCGTTGGCCCTGCACCACCTTAAGGGGTGGAACTGCTGCAGGAGATGGGTCTTGGCCCCCCTCTGGGAGTAGGGGCGGAGAAGTACCTGTCACTCCCCATCAGGTTCCGAGTATTAAAACTCTTGATTTTATGTTCCATTTCTGATGAATGACCTGACAAAACATGTCAGTGTTCAGACCATATGTAGTAATAAACCTAGGTTGAGAAGGGATGGGTTTTGTTTTATCCTGATATGTCATAAAATCAGACCTATCCCTGCATGATAAAAAAATAGCCAAACCAGGAACTGTGCCCACTGTTGTCTCCGTTGAAATAACCACAAGATGTAACAAGCTCTTCAGCACTGTTAACTTGGTTTAATCCATAGGTAAAATAACAGCATATAAAATGAATGGAAACACAACTTAGCGCTTTCACCCTCCTACTGAGGGCATCATCAGAGTTGTGTATAAAAAATACGTTGAAGTTTAAATAACGTCCTTAAAAAACACACTAATACCAAACAGCAGTGTGTGTCACAATTAATGTTAATATTAATATATGCTTAACCTTAACATCAAATTTCTATTCTTTTGTTAGGTGTTACAGTATAAATTACATTTTATTGAAATTGTTCATTATTTTTTGTTAGTTCATTATTTTTAATAACAGTGTAAATGTAATAGTCTATGGTGTGATTTTATAGAAGTTTTTTTGTAACACTTTTGTATTACATAGATTACTATACAAGAATTTCAAACGACCTATTGTTTGAATAGATTAATCTGACTGGTGTTTGTTAGGAGGTGTGTTTTTTAAGGACGTTATTTAAACTTCAACGTATTTTTTATACACAACTCTGATGATGCCCTCAGTAGGAGGGTGAAAGCGCTAAGTTGTGTTTCCATTCATTTTATATGCTGTTATTTTACCTATGGATTAAACCAAGTTAACAGTGCTGAAGAGCTTGTTACATCTTGTGGTTATTTCACCGGAGACAACAGTGGGCACAGTTCCTGGTTTGGCTATTTTTTCAAGACCGTATTTTCAGTGAGTGTGAGCTATCCCTGCATGATACCTCATGACAAGCCATTGTGATAACCCCTGGTTTATAACCCCTACGTTTAAATCTCTGGACCATATCCTACCTGGAGTTCTCATACTGTTGGGCATCTGAACAAATCCATTTTAGTCTAATAAATTGTGACTTGGGAATGTTACGGGTGACATATGGCGGATGAAAACTGCTGGCAGTTTACTTTCCACCATGATCAACATCAGATAACTTTCTTAGATGTTTTAGTGACTAAGAATGTTTATTTTATTTTTATTTTTTATTTTACATTTGTTGACCGGGATAGTCCGACTGGATGCATGTCCATTTTTAGCGGAGGCCCGGGGAGAAAAGCTCCAAGGGTAAGCAGATACAGCATTACATAATACCAGCATTACATATTACAAACAGACTATTTACAGAGATTACATAAATAAGCAAGTTAAACAAGTTCCACAGGTTACAGTTAGTCCTGAGCACAAGTCAGGATTAAATTAAATTACACAGTAAACTGGTTAACAGATGTTTACACATTCGAGTTAGCCAGGCTTGATACATTGACATAGCCAGTTAAGTGACAAATGTTGTTTGAGTCTAGTTTTAAATTGACCTAAGGTGGAAAGTAAGATAATATCAGCTGGAAGAGAGTTCCAGGATCTACTTACAGAGTTTGCAAAGAGAGAATCACCGGCTGTGTTATTAATTTTGCTAGTCTGAATTAGTAGTTTGTTAGAGGATCGAAGCGGTCTAGGATTGTTATGGGGGGTGATAATATTTTTAAGTGCAGGAGTATTGTCCGGATTATAGAGGATTTTATAGGCCATAATCAGTTGGTTATACTGGATTAGGCTAGGTAGTTCAAGCCAACCAAGCTGATTTAGATTGATGCAATGATGTGTCCTAAAAGGCAGCCCAGTGGCAAACCTGGCAATGTGGTTGTAGCAAATTGAGAGTTTGTTAAGGACAGTCTTGTTCAAATTCGAGTAGAGGGGATGCATACAGAAGGGTTGAAAGAAGGTGAGAGCGAGATATGGCAACTTTAGCTGGAGGGGTTAGGAAGGCTTTTATTCTGTAAAGTGACCCTAGTTTTTTATTGATGGTTTTGAGAGTTTGGTTAACATGTAGGTCAAATTTGAGATTATTGTCTATGATGACACCTAATAGTTTTGTAGATGGGTCAGGGGAGATTATTGTGCCATCATTTGATTTTATGGTAAAGGTGAAAGTGGTAGACCTACGTGTTGGTGAAAATAACAGCATTTTAGTTTTTTTGGGATTTAGGATCAGACGATGTTCAGAAAGCCAGTTTTCTATTGTATTAAAGGTGGTCTGGGTAGCTGACCATAACTCTACTGGAGATGTGGCTGAGCAAATCAGAGTAGAGTCATCAGCATATTGGGTACAGCTGACTTTTGGGATGACAGTATAAAGGTCGTTAATGAAGATGGAGAACAGCAAGGGCCCTAGTATAGAGCCTTGTGGTACTCCAAGGGTGTTAGGTAGAAGGTTAGAGAGTTTGTTCTGCCAGAGGACAGCCTGCTGTAGACCATTCAAGTAAGATTGAAACCATTGGAGGGCTCCAGTATCTAGACAGAATGTTTGCAGGGTGTGGATTAAAAGTTGGTGATCAACCATATCGAATGCCTTGGAAAGATCCAAAAAGAGGGCTGAGGATATATAATTATTGTTGCGATTATGGTTTATGGTGTTAGTAAAGGCTAGGAGGGCTGAAGTAGTGCTGTGATGAGGACGGAAGCCATGCTGAGTGTCTGCCATAAGGCGATTTTGGATTAGGTGGTGCATGAGTTGTCTATGAATACATTTTTCCATAATCTTTGCAAGTAGAGAGAGTATAGCTATTGGCCTATAATTGGAGAATTCAGTAGAGTTGCCTCCTTTGTGAAGTGGGATTACATAGGATATTTTCCAGATGGTGGGAATTTTAGCTTCTACTATGGTTTGATTGATTAGTATTGAGACGGGGTAAGCAATAGCATCAGCTGATTTTTGTAGGTACTCGGCAGGGAGCTGATTGGGGTTGAAGTTTGTCCAGGATGTAGTAGATAATTTAAACCTGCCCAAAACTTCTGAGGGTTATTTTGATTTACTGTCTGTAAATTACAGTAGTATTGTTTTTTGTCTTGTAAAATTGATTTTTTGGTTTCGTTCCTGGATTGCCTGTATTTAATGTGGTCTTGAGGGTTTTTAGAAGAACGCCATAAAGCCCATGCTTTGTTTCCAAGGGTAATTTTGAGTTTAGACTCTATAGAAAGCCATGGTGCAGTTTTTGCCTTGGTTCTCTTTGAACGAACAGGTGCATGCAAATCAAGGATCTCAAGGAATTTGTTGTTAAAGTATGCTACTGCTTCCTCTAAGGGGAGGTGTTTTGGAATAGACCAATTACATGAGTTTAGTTCTTGTTGGAATTTGGCAGGGTCAAAGTTTTTATTGTTTCTAACCTTTCTGAGTAAGGGTTGTTGGGAATTAATGGTTTTGTGCTTAATTACATATGTGAGAAGTGATCGCATAGGCCATTAAGGAGGGTACCAGAGGTGTACAGTTGGGAGTGACTGTTTATGAGTACCCAGTCAAGTATACTTTCTTTTTGGTTGGGTTTACCTATCCTGGTAGGGGTGGATATGATTTGTGTAAATGCATGCAGGTTAATATGGGTGGTTGTGAATTCTAAGGAACAGGTGCCCCAGTCTATGTTAAAGTCTCCAAGTAGTAGGGTTTCTTGGGGGTAGTGACATGATAACCAGTGCAGGATATCTTCAAATGTAGATATATATTGTTACCTGGGGGAATGTACATACAGATGATATTAATTAATTTATTTTTATTAAGTTGCAATTTGGTGGCAAGAATCTCAGAGTTATTAATCTGAGGAGGTTGTATTACATCTATGGTGACATTCAACTCAGATTTATAGAGTACAGCTACCCCACCCCCCTTCCTCGAAGCACGATCCAGCCTGTGTATGTTGTACCCAGGTGGTAACACTTCATTGTCTTTAGTGTTAGGTTTTAACCAGGTTTCAGATAAACAGAGAATCTCAGGGGAGTGGACATCCAGAAGTGCATGCAATTCATGTACCTTGTTATTAATGCTTCTAATATTGAGATGACAGACTAGGAGAGAGTTAGTTGGCCTATTAATTGTAGGTTTGTAGCTTAGATTACAAGTAGAGGGGGTATGTGTATCTGAAGTGAGTGGGCCAGGGTTGGGGTGAATATCACCACCAAGTATTAGGTTGAGTCTATACTTGGTGATGAACACCCAAGTTTTTTGCAAGTTCCCTCAATACTACTCCATATCACTCTTAACATTCCCAAGTCACAATATTATGGTCAGACCATAAACTGGGACGGGTCATTCAGAATAGATGCCATTTTGGTTTCCGAAGAGGCAAGACAGTGGGGTCACATTTAAATCATTACAAACAGAGGTTGAACAAGGTCAGGTGCTTGACACAGTTTACAGTTCATGGGAGGCCAGTATTAGGTGTTTTCCATGCGGTCACTGTGTGCATTGTAACAAAATTAACAAAATCAAGAGTTTTAGTACTCAGAACACAAGCAGGGTTTATGATATTAATTTTGTTGCTAATAGCTCCTCAAACAGGGTGGTATATCTTGCCACATGTTCCTGTGGGGCCTTTTATGTGGGTCAAACCTCTTAAGGCATTTAAATTTCGGGTCAGCCAACATTTAAGGAATATCAAGCATAAAAGGATTACAAATGCCTTATATAAACATTCTGTAACACACTCATCTGCTATTTACAGATTTACTATTATAGACATTATCTCAGGCAAGAGGAACAACCCTATTGGTTGGCATACTATATTGGATAACAAAGAGAAGAAGTGGATAGTTAGACTGGGGTGATTATTCCCACCTGGACTTAATGGATTATTATGATCAGCCAATGGGATGCTTGGCTGTTAATTGTGATTAGTATTTATATTGGAATTGGTGACTATTTCATTGACACTGAAGAAGGCTTTGGTTTAGTAGCCGAAAATGGTTTGTCTTGCTTTTATTTCTAATAAAATATCACATTGGTTTATCTTACCCTTGATGTGCTGGCTATGATTTTTTGAATGGGAATAGAACCCTACCAGAATTCTAAATCACACTACAGCAGTTATGACACGCGCTACGGAGATTACTGGCTATAACCTTCCCAGAGGTGTATTTCTGGGTGGATGACATCAGCAGCCTTGCCAATGTTGAGCATTTGACTTGTAGGAGTGTGACTACCCTAAAAAGCATTGCTCCCTACACAGACAGACACACACACACACACACACACACTTGCTATGTCTGGGATTAGAACACCTACCTAACTACTTTATCACACTACAGCAGTACGCAGTTACAAGATGCACTACGGAGATTACTGGTTGACAACCTTCCCAGAGGTGTATTTCTAGATGGATGACATCAGCAGCCTTACCAACGTACAACATTTAAATTGTAGGCGGTGTAACTACCCTAAAAGCATTGCTTTCTACACAGGAAGAGTCAGACAGACATGCACACAAACACACACACTTGCCAAGGCTGGAGTTAGAACTCCTACCTAACTACTTTATCACACTATATCAGTACGCAGTTACAGAACGCATTATGGAAATTACTGGGATACAACCTTTCCAGAGGTGTATTTCTAGGTGGATGACATCAGCAGCCTTACCAAAGTGGAACATTTAAATTGTAGGGGGTGTGGATACCGTAAAAAGCATTGCTTTCTACACAGACAGAGTCAAACAGACACATACACAAACACACAGTTGCCAAGGCTGGGTTTAGAACTCCTACCTAACTAGTTTATCACACTACAGCAGTACACAGTTACAGCACGTGCTGCAGAGATTATTGGAATGCAACCGTCCCAGGGATGTATTTCTAGGTGGATGACATCAGTGGCCTTACCAAAGTAGAGCATTTCAATTGTAGGGAGTGCGACTACCCTAAAAAACATTGCTCTCTACATAGAGACACACACACACACACACACACACACACACACACACACACACACACACACACACACACACAATTACCAAGGTCAGGGTTAGAACTCCTACCTAACTAGTTTATCACACTACAACAGTACGCAGTTATGGGACCCGCCACAGAGATTACTGGAATACAGTTTTCCCAAAGGTGTATTTCACAGTGGATGATCTCAGCAGGCTTGTCATAGTGGGGCTATGGGGAGGGCAGTGTGTGTGCATGGGCCATAACTTATTCAACCCCATGCACACACACTGCCCTCCCCATAGCCCCACTATGACAAGCCTGCTGAGGCCATCTGTCTGTATTGAATGTGTGGATCGAGTCCAGGTCTTTTGTACTGCAGTGCTGACCTTTGTGTTGTACACCTACAGGTAGCATGCTGTCTCTGCAGGGTATCCATTGATCATTTGGCATGGACTGTTACTACATTTCTGCATTTCTACTTAGGATATGGGGGCACACCTGACTATTTCTACATTTCTACACAGGATTGTGGGGGGCACACCTGACTGTTACTATATTTCTATGTAGGATGGTGGGCACACCTGACTATTTCTATATTTCTACACAGGATTTGGGGGGGGCACACCTGACTGTTACTACATTTCTATGTAGGATGAGGGGAGCACACCTGACTATTTCTACATTTCTACACAGGATTGTGGGGGGGGCACACCTGACTGCTACTATATTTCTACGAAGCATGGGGGCACACCTGACTATTTCTACATTTCTACACAGAATTTGGGGGGGCACACCTGACTGTGATACATTTCTACATAGGATGGGGGGGGGGCACACCTGACACTTGTACACATTTGCTAGGATTGTACTGGTATGTCGGGTACTTCATTTCAGTCTGTTGCCTTACCTATCGTGCTGACTAGAGGCATATCAGTGCACTACAGATCTTAGCTTTTAATTAACTACATATTAGTTTCTGACTTCCTACCCTTCAGAACTGACATCCCACTGCCTGACCTGCTGTAGTCTGTCTGTGTAGGCCTGGGGGGGTTACCCATTGGCCTCATTCAGAGGCCATTGCACTACCTTTGTTTGTGTTTGTCTACTCCTGTCCTGCTGGCTGTGACTGTCGTTGGGTATGTGCCCCCCCCTCCAACCAGCGTGTGTGAGTCACTTATCTTGTGGGTGTCCCAGTATTGAGGGTAGTGCTGCAGGGCTGCCTATGTCAGATACACATAGTACATGACTTACACATGGTTAGGCACAGGTAGTGTAATGTTTGGCATCCCTTTTACTGTATGTGAGAGTCAGAGAGAGGTGTTATTCCCTGGGTCCCTCCTGTGTCAGTGTATGTGCTATGCATTGTCTCTTTGCCAAGGCCAAGGCATACTGGGCACACCTCCTTCTGCATACTGGGGGAGGCTCAGGTTGTTCCTCCTCCGAGTCACTCTGTCCTGTGCAGGCCTTGGCAATTGTGGGGGGGGGGGCTGTGTGGCCCTGCCCCGTGCTGTTCCTGCTGCAGCTGTTTCCACAGGATCATATTGTGTAGCATGGCACATACAAGGACAATTTGGGTATACATAGCTGCTAAGTACTGCAAGGCTCCACCGTATGTGTCCAGGCACTGGAACCATGACTTCAGCATCCCAAACACATGCTCTACTATATATCTGGTCTGTGTGTGTACCCCATTATGGAGTTCTTGTTCAGGTGTGTGTGCATTTCTGTTGGGTGTCATCAGCCATGGCTCTAGTGCGTATCCCGCATCACCCACTAGGTGACCGTGAGAGATGTCCCCATTGGCAAATCTCTGGTACAGCTGCATCAGATGTCAGATGTGGGAATTGCAATAGCTTCCAGGGCAGCCAGCACACACATTCATTATTATGCCCTGGGAATCACACACAACCTGGCAGTTGATGGAGGGGAAGCCCTTGCGGTTGATGTAGACCCTTCCCCGCTCACCGAGTGGTGCTTTGATGTGTATGTGCATGCAGTCTATAGCACCCACTACCTCAGGGTATTCTGCTATTTGGTGGAACAGTTGCATATTGCTGGCCAATGCCTCATGGGTGTTGGGGAAATATACATGCTCAGAGACATGTGCTGACATGGCATCCAGGAACTGGTGGAGTAGCCTGGATGTTGATGTCTGTGAAATCCCCATCTTATTCCCAGTTGGCCTTTGGAAGGTACCTGCAGCTAGTATTCTTAGGCCTACACATACCTTAGTATCCACTGGGATGGGTTCTCCTCTGTTAGTTCTGTGTGTCAGGCGTGGCCGACATAGCTCAACAATTTGCTGTAGGAGGTCCCTGTCCACCCTATACCACTCCACTATCTCCAGCTCATGTAGCTCCTGGTAGGTTACTCTGGGTCTGTACACTCTTCTATGTCTCCTCACTGTGGGTTGGTGGACAGCATTCATATCCTCACCACCCTCAGCCTCTTCCACAAGTTGTTATATGATAGCTATTGCAGCCCCTATCATTTTGCTGTACTGAGTGTTAAAGTTCCCCTCTTGTTTACACCGGTGGTTTAGAGTGTGGGAAAAACCAGAGGTGAAGATGTTTGCATAGTTTATAGTAGTGTTCTGGGCTGGGCTGGTCCGCTGCCTGTGTAATTGGCTGATTCTGATACAATTCACCTGTCCACTAAGCTAGTTTTCCTTGATTACCTTCCTACTGCTGTTTTCCCTTGCCAATGCCTTCCTGTTTAAGCCCGTGTATGCACAGTGCAAACAGAGTGCACAAATGTGCACACTGTTACTATTTCCTGGTTTAACCTCTGTTTTCATCCTGTATAACCCGGTGTGTGGCGCGCACACCCACTTAGGCTTTGTACAGAGTGCTAAGCAGGTTTAGACACACCCCCTAGCATAGCTGTACTAAGCTAGGAGCAATCCCGAGCCACAGGGCTCCAATCTGCTTACAGTATGCCTGACACCCCCCATGATGTCACCTAACACCTAGGCTTGCACCAAGCTATTCCTACTCTTACACTGTTGGGACTTGACTCACCTGCTGGGGAAAACTGGGATTCACTATCCTTCCCCTCATTTCCATAGGATTGCCTGCTAATGCATAGTTACATGTCTCACACTGAGCCTCCCCCCTTAGCAACCACCATTCATTGGCCAGGTTGCTTTCTGCCTGCCATTGACTTGCATGGCAGAATAGTGATTTTAGTTAGACTTCTTATTTTAGGTTTATTTTATTATTTTCCCCTCAGTCCCTAAGCTTAAACAGCAGCGATCGGCTAAAAAACGAAAAGTTGATTTTTCTATTTTTTTTTTGTTTGCAAGGCAATTGGCTTACTACATGATATGCAGCCTTTATTTGGGGCTGTCACAGCTCCGTTTTGGATTTTGCAGAAATGTACTCGGTTACTAATTGAGTACATTTCTACAGATAGCACTAGTTCTGCACGGACTGTTGCAAGCTTCCTTGATTGCAAAATCACCTCATTTGCATAGATTGGGGTGATTTGCATACCAGGGCTTAGTCCATGCAGGATTAATGCAGGAGTGCTCGTGCATGCCCCAGCAGGCTATTCCTGGATCGCATGGCAGACATATTGCCTCCTTGAGCTCCTGCACCGATCTTGCACTCCGTGCAAGCTTTTGAGAATCCAGGGGTAAGTGTCATGCTATATTTGAGAACTACATCATGTTTGCATGTGAATAATACAGGGTTTATCCATGCTGGTATGGTATGGTCATGGGTGTGCAGTCAGCCTGATCAGACAAAGCCAGCCATGGGATTATTTACAATACCCAGTCCAAACATGAATCATTGCTATTAAACACTGACAATATATTAATTATTTTTGTTTTAATATTTAACTCATTCCCTCCAGTACAGCTCTTTTGAGTGTGTACCTGTAACTCCCAGTGGGTGTGGCTTGAGCCTTTAAAAATTGAAGGTATACCTGTACAGTTCTAACAAATACACATTGACAGAGGTCAAATATCAATACCGTTGTGTTTGCTATCATGTATGCCTCAAGATAAAATATTCTGATACCTTGTATGTAACATGGTTTTGGAACTACTAATGCAAATATGAACAAGCAATATTTGATGCCTAGAGGCGCAGTAAGAAGAACTGCAAAAATGCCTTGGAGGCACACTCAGCTGTAATGAGTTAAACTAATATTGTATAATGGGACTTCAGCATACCGTCACTGTTTTCAACCTCTGAGACGCAGATTAACTTGCAGTCTGCATCAGTAGTGTCTTGAAATCAAAGACACCTGTACACTGCATCTGTCTTAGTGCTGTAGCTGCCACTTTATTTTCTGGAATATATTTGACAACAGGGTCTCATACTGACACATTTCTTTAGAATTCATCCAGTGGGATTAGTTTTTTATAGGTATTTGAATTGGGAAAATCTTTCTAATTTTAAAGGTCCTGTTTAATTTCAGTAGGCTATCACCATGGAGAATTGCAGCTATGGTTCATTTGGCTTGGTAGCAAGAGTGACCTATGATGAATTTTATAATTTTCTTAAATATCAGTTGTGGTTTTTATAGTGATGTTGCAGTTTTTTTTTAATTGTAAGCCCTTATTTTAATATAGCTGCCAAACTGCTTTCAGTAAGTAATGCAGTACTGACTATGTGCATGCTGATTTACTCTGTCCAGTTATGTATAATGTTAGGTAGCAATTATTATTTCTTGGACAACATTTAACTGTGACAAAGAGCTGTTAGATTATATGAGAGGGATTACAGAAATGGTGCAAAGATTATGAATGCCTGATCAGTTCTAAAGCAAATGTGGTACAAGTAAAGTGAAATGCTGAACTTAGCATGCAGAATTCATTGAAAAGATCAAGCATGTAGCATTCATCTAGAACAATCCACTGTAGATAAAATACAATAAAAATGTATGTGCATATTTCATAGAACACGATGGATGTAGTGGAGAAAGCAAATTGTATTATGTCAAGGTTTGCTGACCTGTTGGAAGCTTTGAATTATCTGCAGGTTGAATCCTATCAAATGAAGCATTTCATCTGACCCATGCTCCCTATCAATTTCCTATTGGAATTAAGAGACAGAGATAGTGGAATACAGTCATGAAACATTTTATTGGATTAACATCAATTTTGTAATTACTTGTGCTTTTGGGCTAGCAGAAGCCTTGGTTGGTAGTTATTAAGGGGTCTATATCAGAACATCGAAGTATTAAAACTTCAAATGTTCTGATATTGAACACTATTTAGTGAACGCTAAGAATAGTGAAGCTGCAGAACAGCAAATTCCTCGGGAAAGAATTTGGTTGGCCGTTTCTGTGGCTTCGCTATTTTTAGCACTGTGGTGGAAAGTTATGGGTTGGGTTCAGGTAAGTGTGCAATTGTTTGTACGTTAGGGTTAGGGGCAGGTTTAGTGGGTTAGAGTTAGGGCATGGGTTAGGCATGTGTGCGATAGTGATGGACCTTAGAGTTAGGGTTTGGGTTAAGGTAAGTGGGTACATAGTAGTGTATGTTTAGTTTAGTGTAGCATTAGATGTAGGAATTTAAGTGTATGTGTGTGGTTGCTGTTTGTTTGATGTGCTTGTGTTGTGTGTGTGTTATGGAGCAGCAAATTTTTTCCATGGGAAAAAAATTGTTATTTTAAATGTTCAATATTTTCATGTTTAGATGTTTTGGGGCCAATGAAATAGCGTTCACTATTTTCATCTTTCGATAACGTGATATAAATGCTTATTAAGTTACTGATGTTAGATAAAACACTTAAATATCCACTTGTGCCTAGAAAGGCAAGTACATCATTTCCTTATTAGTGGCTAAAAAAGACAGTTGAAAATGCCAGAATATGCAGATGAGATGCTTAGTATGACAACTACACATCAGGGACAGACACAGTGTGCATGTGTGTTGAGTTTAGACTAAGAATGAACAAGATTAAATAATGTATGACATCATTAAGTATCAAAGTCAAACAGAAAAGATCAACAGTTTGGCACCAGTTACAACAACTGAGTATGTACTTAGCCACAATACCTTATCAAATGGATCAACAGGGACCATTATCAGCTTCAATGTACTGAACAGGCATTCTGTGTCCCCTGCTGCATTCTTCTCAGCGCTAGATGTAAACCAAGGTCTTGACAGATCAGGTTGGTTGAAACCAGGTCCAAGATGTGTACCTATAGTACACCTTTAAAAAGACACAGATTTTTGAGGCTACCTTAGTGACAAATATTAGCGATGGCTGTTTAGTGCGGGAATGCTACAGAGCAGGAGTATAAGAGGTGACTTATTAAGCTGAAGGACAGAATTAAATCTGTAATCACTGTAAAGCCAACTGCCAGATATCTGTCACTTTTTAAATATATGAGAAATGTGTTGACAGAAATGATCTTCATACAGTTGCTGACAAAATTATTTCTATTTTAAACATGCAGAAATGCCTTAACAAATAATCTGTAATGCACTTCTTGGGACACGCCATCTGTTGGAGTTGATCTCATATTTGAAAGAGATTGCAATTCTATTAGTCAGTGACTCAACAGCAAGGATACTTTCATGCAGGATAATCAGAAGTCTGTGGGTTCCTTTCCCACCCTAAGCGACTGATCCATTTTCAGCTTTTGTCACTGGCGCAGAGCATTAGGGGGTACTGCAGTCTTGAAAGCATCATCTTTTGGATGAGACATTGAAGCAAGCCCCCATCTGTCTAAGCAGGTGGTAACTCAGGTGGCTGTTGAAGATCCCATGTCACTTATCAAAAAGAGTAGGGAGATATTTTTCCCCTGGTACATTGATAAAACTTTCCCAAGTTAATGTAAATAACACCTTGGGTCTTTCCTGAAAAGAGACCACTGACCTATTGGGATGAATAAACTATTAAAAACTGATAGTGAATAATGTAGTATGGTGCTTGTTGGCAGATCAGAAAAGGATTTTTGAGTTACTGAAGAATCTAGTAACTAAAGTGCCTACGACATGAAAAAAAATACCTTAGAAGCTGAAGAACATTAGTAAGGAATAGGAGCAAGGTAGTCAAATTGCTCAAAAACTGAGAAGATCAGCAGATAAACAGAAATTTTATGAGCAAACTGAGAGCTAGCAATGGTCTTTGGATGCCAAAAGTTATACAGTTAAACTTACAGTTAAGGAATCACAGTATAACTGGATTACACATTACTTCCAAATGATGTATTTTTTTTTTTACATAAAATGGCTACAAAGATCTTTATTTTCATTGTGAAGGGTTTACTTGAAGGTGCACTGCAAACAAATCTGTTTGCTGCTGCTGCAGCCTTAATATATTGCATTTGGGTACTCCATTGTGTTAGCAGTTATTGTTTGAGATTGAGCTACGGGAATTGCTGTCACTGGAAGGGAATTTAGTGGCTTGTTATGCTTCTGCACTATTAATTTCGATTAGGAACACATGGCATAAGAGCAGCATATTATTCCCACCAATTTTAAGACAACATGTACTTCTTAAAGATTAAAAATAAACCTAAATTAGCAGCTATGTAAACCCATATTGGTACTGTATCATGAATACTGCAAACATTGTGAAACTAATTAAATTGTAGGTGATAATAGGGAGAAAGGCCAGCAGCAAACTGCAGCTGTTAAACAGAAAATGAAGCAACAGTTCTTGGTTTTACAACAGAGGAAACAGACACTTCTTAGCCACTTCAAATCAGATTCAGCAACTTTATTCCATGATCCAATATCTCAGATCTAAGATCGATAACCTGGAAATTAGAACTAAGTGCAATATTCTATTTTTAACAGGCCTCCCAGAAGTGCTGGAAAGACTGAACTCCATAGTATTAATCAGTTACCCCTTCAGCAATTGAAAAGACCTACCAAGTCCTCAAACATACCTCCATTAACTTGTCTAGAAACTTCATGCTAATATTCCTGAGTCTTAGAGATATCCTGAGTAATGTGTACAGCCTGCAAGGTTGCTGATTCATTTGTTCTTTTCTCCACAAATTCACGATCATATTTTTCAGCAAGTACAAAGTGTTTATTATAAATTATTTTTTATTTTATTTTGTTTTAATAACAAACAACAATCAGAGTAAAAATAAAGCACTCAAGTAACTGTTTACATACATCCACAGCTGTGTAATATATCAAGGTAATGCAAATTAACAGTTAATATTTTACAAGCAGATCTTTAAGTTTTAACCACGACTTAAAGGAATGAATAATATTACAAGTTCTCATCTTAATCATAAGTAATTCAAGACTGCATACAATTTTTGTCATACTAAGAAATTCAGTACAAGAGGGAGTAGTTTTACACTTCCAATTTATAGGTTAGTACTAAGCTAGCTGCCCTTGTGAGCCATTTTAAGTCTAGCCAATTATCCCTTGTGAGACTCAAACCCTGCATCTTGTGTTTATAAGGGAAACACCTTAACCATTAGGCCATCCTCCCAACCCTTATTCTCAGTTATTATTTTCCTAGCTATTGCTAGAATAGACCAAAGAAGAGGCACTCGAGTCCTTGGAATTATTTCAGGGATCAGAACATGAAATAAAATCAATGGTTTGGAAATATTATATCTATCCAACCACAATGCTTGAATAATGTTATTAATTTCTTTCTAAAAAGGGGAGATGACCTCACATTCATATGCCATATGTATCCAAATCAGCTGTTACCTCAGAATCACATTTCCAGCATTTTGATTCTATTTAATTTATGTACAATTGTAACCTCTTAAGTGTAACAAATGCTCTGTGCAAGAATTTCCAGGTGAAAAATTTTACAGTATAAAGAGGATGTCGTTTTTTCTATTGACCTTAATACTATTTTTGTCTTCATTGGTGAAATTACCACTATTAATTTTTGTTGAATAATTCCAAAAAGTATAATCAAGTGTAAGAAGTCTAATCTAAGAAATCTATAAATCTGTAATAAGTAAGACTTATTTTACTTTGCTTTATTATTACTATTAAGTAGGAATTCCAATATTTGGGGGAAGATTATTATAAATTCTTTGTGTCTGATTCATAAATGGAAGACACAGGACCACTTGTTTGAATGACCAGATGAAGTTGAGGCTTTCTTTGAAAACTGAGTTTCTGGAGTTTTACATACACAGACTGTGAGAGGAATACTGTCAGTAAAGAAGCTAGCAACATGTCTGTAAATCTTAAGAGGAAGCTTAAATAAGCACCTCACCATAATAAAAAAAAACTGTGCAAAGAAAGCCAAAACATCTGACATTACTTGGTGCTTGTCTAATGGGAAATCTTAACTCTCATCGGTTCAGAGGTTCATAGGTAGGTACTAGGCTATTGGCCCTATGGCCTATATAAGCCTAACCAAAAGGTACCCTTGCTTTTGCCACCCAAGAAAATTATTTTCCTATGCCACTGTCGAGCAGAGCCACAGAAGTGATCCCCGGGGTGAATTTCCTATTTCCTATCCAATCATCAAGATTTTTCTTGAAGAGTGCTAATGAGGAGCTTTGTTTGATACAGGTAGGTAGTTTGTTCCAGAGTATGGGAAGTCTCTGGGACAGGAATCTATCCCTCCAGCATGTTCTGTTTATTATGGTGACAAGGTTTAGGTCCCTAGAGCATGTAGCTTGGAGGGATTGTGATTTCTTTAAGTGAAGCATGTCCAAAAGCTTTGGGTTTGACATAGCTTTGTGTGTTAAGCAGAGATCACCCCTGAGTAGGTGATATGCGAAGGAGTAAAGCTGCAGGTTTTTGAGAAGGTCTGCATAGGGCATCTGTTTGAGGCTGGTAAACCTCTTTGTGAGGTATTTCTGCGGCCTTTTCAGTTGTTGTAGATGTCTTGTGAGGTACATACCAAAAGGGGTGTTGTACTCTATAATGGTTCTAATGAGGGATGAGTAGAGGGGAACAATGACCTCTTTTTTCCTGGATGAGAAACTTTTTGTGATGAGGTGTGCCATGTAGAAGGATTTCCTGACTACTGTGGTGATGTGATTATCAAAGGAGAGACCACTGTCCACCTGTGTCCCAAGGTCTCTTATCACACTTTCTGTGTTAGGTAGACTATCGCCTATGTGGTAGTTCATGGGTACAGAGTTTTTACCAAAGGGGATATCAATGCACTTTTTGGCATTGAGCTTGAGGCCATGGCTTTGACACCAGGCATCTGTCTCAGCGAGGCCCTTTGGTAGGATGTCCACATATTTTGGAGTTTTGATTATGGCTCCAAGTTTGCAGTCATCTGCGTACTTCGTTAGCCAAAGACCTTATGTGTTAACCGGTACTTCAGAGAAGTAGATACCAAATTGGAGAGGACCCAGGACTGAACCCTGTGGTACTCCACTTGTCACTGATCTGAAGTTGGACTTGGAGTCTGCTACTTTCACAGTGTGGGTTCTGTGAGTGAGCCAATTGGCAACCCATCTTGTGACATAGGGATTTATACCTAGTTTAGTGAGTTTATCTATAAGTCCAGAGTGGGGGATGGTGTTGAAAGCCTTAGCGAGATCTAGATAGGCTGTGTGAACCACCTTACCCTCAGCTACAGCTTTGGTGACCGCTTCAAAGAAGTCTATCAGGTTTAGGAGACATGATCTGCCTTTTACAAACCCGAACTGGGTGGGGTCCAGAGTTTGGAGATTACTAATTTCATTGTTTATAAGTTCCATGATGATACATTCCATAGCCTTGCAGACCAGGCTTGTCAGGCTAATGGGGCAGTAGTTTCTGGGGTCCATGGTGGCTCCCCCTTTCTGGAGTGGGATAACCATTGCTGTGCACCATTCAGTGGGCACATAGCCTGAGGTAAGGCTATGACTGAACATGGTACTTAGATGGGGTGCTAGTTCATTCTGTAGTTCATGTAGAACACAGCCTGGGATGTTGTCAAGTCCCATGGATGCTGTGTTCTTGGCTTTGGAGAGTGTGTTTTTTACCTGTGCAGCCATGATTACAGGAACTTTGCATTCTTCTGGTATAGAGATGGGTCCTTTAGGGGATGAGAGGGGGGTAAAGTTAGCACTGAACCTATCTGCCACGATGTTGGCAATTTCAGTTGTTCTGTATATTTAGTGCCATTGTGCTGTAACTCAGAGCAGATCTGAGTGTTGCCATTGAGATTCTTGACATAGCTATAGAATGCTTTGTGGTTGTCTTTAGAGTCAGTGGCAATTTTGTTTTCCTAACTAGCTTTGTAGGATTTTATGAGGGATCTCAGCTTCTTACTGAGGCTGACCAGGGAGTTCCTCCAATCATGGGATTTTACTCGTTTTTGCAACAGTTTCTTTCTTCTGTTGTAGAGTTTGTTTATGGCAGGGGACCACCAGATTGGCTTCCTTTTTTTAGAGGATAGCATCTTGGTTCTGTTAGGGATTGCATGATCCATGCACTCATGTAAGTACTTGTAAAGTGCATTTGCATAGGATTCAGCAGTCATAACTCTATTGTCCATCAGCATGGGTGTCGTGAAGTTTGCCACTTCTGTCTTAAGAAGAGTGAAATTGGCTTTGGAGAAACTTTTTATGGTAGTTTCCCTAATGGGGGGTGGGGGAAGGATGTGGGTGTCTAGGGTGATTAGCTTGTGGTCAGAGCTGACCATCGAGGAATTGACCTCTGGTGTGGAGCACCGGTTGCCATGTTGGTAATAACTAGGTCTAGGATATTGCTGCCCCTGGTGGGGGTGTGGATAAGTTGATCCAAGGCATTGGAATTTATGAATTCCAGAAAACGTTGAGCACAAGAGTTGGTACATGAGTAGTTTTCCCATTTAATGGTGGGGTAGTTGAAATCGCCCATTATTAGGATGTTAGGTTGTACCCTAATATTTTCCAGTGTATCAAGAAATGAGGAATGGAATCCTGGGGCATGGTGGGGGATCTGTAGCAAGCTACAATTTGGATTGCGGTCTTGCCCAGAGTTAGTTACACTTGGATAATCTCGGATGCATTATGCTGAGCAACTAGCCTGGAGGTGTGGATATCCTTAATGAATATGGACCCACCTCTGCCTTTAGTGTTTCGGTCCAGTTTAGGTGGCCAAAAAGTGTGGTATGAATTATAGCCTAGTAATGTAGGGGTACTCTCTGGAACCTTGAACCAGGTCTCTGTCACTGCAAAGATTTTGATGTTCTCCATTTTAAGGAGTGCCTCAAGTGAGTGCATTTTGAGGTTTAGACTTCTAGCATTGAGTAGCAATACCCTCAGATTTTGCTTGCTTGTACCTGTTACAGTGGTGAATTTGTCATTTGAACTTTGCTTAAAAAAAGGCACTATAGAAGTGGCTAGAGCCTTAGCCAGTATCCAGAATCCCTGGGGCGACAGGTACAGACCATCTCTGGCAAAGCATAGTGGTTTTTTCGATCATGTCATCCCAGGCAGACAAGATACTGGATCCCTTTAGAATGACACTAGAAGCTTAGCCAATCGTTGAAGTCAATCATTTTGTCCTTGTACTGTGGTATAATTCTGGCTGATGGCAGGATGCTACTCATGGCTAGGGTCATACCTGCCTGGGCTAGAAGATCAGACAGTTCCTCCATGTCCCTTTTCATGTAGTCCAGGGAGGTACATCTCAGGTCATTCACACCAACATGGACAATGACAGAGTCATATTTGTACTTGTTGTGGAGTGACCTGAGTGCATGCGTTATGTGGCAGATCCTGGCAGCTGACAGGCAGCTGACAGTAACTTTCACCTTGTGAGTGGAACATCAGTGTGCATGACTATAGAGTCACCTATGACTAGAGTGTTCGGTAAGTTGTTATGCCTTATGAGCTGTGGTTGAGTGGCACACTGAGTTTGTGGGCTATGTGTCATTTGGGTTGTGTTGGGAGGTGGATGTTGCTTGTGTTTCTGCTTTGGAGGTCCCTGTTGCTTGGGCAGGTTTTTACTGTGAGCCTCCATGAATGTAGGTGTGTGTTTTGTGTTTCTATGTGTGTGTTTTGGTGGTGTAGGTTTTGAGGGACTATGTGATGAGTGTGATGTAGTGCAAGTGTTTACCTTCTCCTCTTGACTGTCTAGTCCAGTCTTGGGTCTTTGCTTCCAGTTTGGCTATATAAGTGCATCTCTCACAGGTTCTATTGTTGGGTGGTAGGAGGAGAGGGTTGTCTGTGTACATGAGGCAATTGCTGCATTGCCCCAAGATGCCCAGATTCATTAGGTAGACAGGAGAAAACACCGGGAGCTGACCCTTAGACATGCCTGGATAGGAGCTTATTTGTTAAGTACTAGAAACTGTTTTCCTCTAGACAAGTGAGGAAAGTTGAGTGCTGTATTAATTTGTAACTTATTTAGTGCTTACAATGAGTTCTGAACAAGTGCTGAGCTCAAAGAAACAGATGAGTGCTAAAACTAAAAATCTGGCTAGTTCTAAGAAACAAAATTAAGCGAGAAGGCTTCCCTCCAACACAGAAAGGCTTGGGGGCTCAGAAGCCCACAAACAGTCCTGGACACAGCAAATCTTTATCCAGACTAGATTACCCACAGGAAAGGCAGGAAACAAGCTTAGACATTTTTTTAAGTGGAAAGAGAGAAAGGAGGAGGAGAAACTAAGTGGATTGGCCTTCTTAAATGTTCTCCCTGTATTAGGTAGAATGAGGTAATGACACTAGACTGGGAGGAGTGTCCCAAATCAAATTTACAGTAGGGGCAGGCAACTTCAAAGCCACCAACTATAAAAACAGCATATAAATAGGGGAGGGTGGAAAACAAACTGCAGACATTTTTCTCACAGCAGAGAAGCAGCAGTGAGCCTTTAAATGAAAGTTTTAAACAGATAAAGGAGTCTCTAGAGAAAGCTTTTAATTGCAAACAAGTTATGTGACACTCTCCTTGGCAGGAGATCAGAATCAAACCCACACAGATGCTTAATAAATGTGGACAATTTCCAGTTAATACCTCACACACAGTGAAACAAGCTAGAAATGTATGCAGTAAACAAAGTGCTATAAATAACTTGAAAAAATAAGCAAAAAAACAGGATACTTAATGTTATATGTTATAGATCCGAGTCTGCTCAGTGTCCTTCCATCGATTAGCTCAGTGTGAAATGCAGAACACTCACAAACTTAACGTCTTAGGTAACAGAAAGTTGAAACCTGAGACAACTTTAAAAAAAGCTCAAAAGATCCAATGAGGTGCTTACTCTAACTTGTAATCCATGTGACCCTAGTCAGCCAATGACCATAAACAATCCCCTTTCACTGAAATGCCTAATGGCTTTGGCTAAACCAAGATGCCCTTGAACATGTGCTCAGACACACAGCCTCCACAAACACTAGACTCAAACACAATCCTGAATATGGACAATGCTACAGATATCCGCACTACTTAGAAACAAACTGCAGAAATGTTTCTCACAGCAGAAAAGCAGCAGTGAGCCTTTAAATGAAAGTTTTCAACAGATAAAGGAGACTCTAGAGAAAGCTTTTAACTGCAAACAAGTTATATGACACTCTCCTTGGCAGGAGATCAGAATCAAACAACCCAAAAAGATGCTTAATAAAAGTGGACAATTTAATACCTCACATACAATGAAACTAGCTAGAAATCTATGCAATAGACAAAGTGCTATAAATAACTTGAAAAAATAAGCAAAAAAACAGGATACTAAATGTTATATATTATATCATGCCCAGAAAGATTGAGATTTCAATCTGATGCTAAAAATAGATTTCTGTCTTTAGCATATTTAGATGATCAAATTATATCTAGAGGAACTATGGATGATATGACTCTTGATCCTACCATTAAATAGTGAGAACACCTAGAAAAGAAGTTAGACAAGATGGTACCCTGACTTAAGAATGGGGCTCAGTCCCATCATGGTATTGGAAACCCAAAACACTTGGAGAAATTAAACCCAACACACTATCAGCAGGGGAGGTAATGGGATTGGAATGGAGCTTCACCCACTCATGTTAACAAGGAAGGAAGATTATTTTTTTCTTTGTTCCTGGACTATTCAGTTTTAGGGACTCACAATGACTTGAGGGTATCAATAGAAAACAAATGGGAATATTTTAAATTTATGCTAACTTCTGTTGCTAGTCAAAAAGGCAAGGGAAGATACATTCCAGATTTAGCAAGAGCAAATTGCTTGAGGTAATGACTGAACATCTGCAGAGGCAATATGCAAAACAAATATGTAGGTTGGAAACTATTAAAGCTCAAATCCTTCTGATTACATGAAAATGTAGGATTCTGTGTGACATTCTAACATAATAACAAGGCATAGAACTTGGCGATTTCACAAACATTATTGCCTCAAATAACTAAAAGTGCACCCCCAGAATTACTTGTCGACTCTCATGGTACCCTTAAGTATTAGTCAGGGTTATTAATGAGATCATGATTACTTTTTATAAGGGCATTACTCAGAAGGAAGCACATATCTAATAAACCCCAATTTGTTAATGGCATCACTTGGCCAAAACTTAGTCAAAGAGGTGGTGGATATTAATAGTCCCATAATACAAAGACAGATTTACCAGGTAATCAACAGTCACCAACCAGTTAAGGTCCCAGACCCAGACAGTAGGATCTTGACCCAGAGAGTGTCCTGTCAATCTATATAAAATGTTTAGTAGAGAACTGGAAAGTATACTGTTGAAGCTCTTTAGATCAGGTGGAAATGCAGTTGGTTACCTTCTTCTTGTTCAAGACTAGCAGTTGTTATTGTGCCTCTGAGGGAGGGTAAAGACCCCATGAGCCTGAATAACTACAAAACCATCTCTCTTCATCCTGCAGAGAATAAAATTTTGGCTAGAGTTTTGGTGAGGAAGTTAGAAAGCTATATGTCAAAGATAGCAGGAATTTCCTGATAAGGAATTTTAAATCATAAAAAAAAATCCCTGCCTTTGTTTTTTCTGTAATGTCCAGCTGGGCAAGTGACAATGTGATGAAATTGTCACTTTGCTCATAGATGTTATTGCCACACAATGTTTTTGGATTAACTTCCAACACTGACACCGCAGTAGTAAGTCATTTGGGTATAATAGATCACATAGCAGCTATTAAAAATAGAGTAGGGAAGGTTCCAAATTGGCTAGATCAAATTTCTAGTCCTGAAAAGAGGACACTGGGTAGTGGGACTAACCTAGTAAACAAAGTGTAAATAAACTAAATAAAAATTGTTGTATATATATCATTCCTGCAATGTTATGGAGGGTAATTTTGTTTTAAGGTATCAGTTATGGTATACATCACTCTTCTCTCATTTTGTTACCCATCACTATTGCTTCTCTTCTGCAACACTACACAGGGCTGTCCTCTAGTATGTACAGTGTGGATATAAATTCTATTTTCTAGGACAGGTGACTTCATGAATTGAGTAGACATATATTATTTTACTCACTGCAGCCCACCCTCTTAATATCAGGGCAAGAACCATTTCAGTACCTCAGACCTAAGTTTTCCCATGTGCCCAGTGGATCACACTGTGTGTTGTACACAATTGTCAAAACGATTTTACCAATAACCAAAGAAAATTAAAAAAGTCAATAGGCTATGAAGTCTTGGATGAAGAATGGCTTATACTATACATGTTTGGGTGTGTACATACAACATCCTAAGCAAGATTTGTATTCACTTTAAAAAATACATTTTGGCTGCTTTCACTTATCATATGTGCTTCTAGAGGACTCAGGACAGATAACTGTTGAAGATGTCAAAGGAAAGAAGCTGATTTATGCATATATTTAGGAATGTGAAGTTAAGCAAACAAAGTAATCTAGAATGCAGTCAGCTGCTATTATAACAGATTCTGTATTCCACCTCTAACAAATTACTTTGAAATACTTGCTGTTGAGTGTGTGTTAAACAGCCCACCCCATGAGTAGACACCAGTGAATGGGCATGTTTTGAATTGATGTGAAGATTCAAAGATGATTGTTGGGCTGTGCTAACTTGAGTGGGGTAGTGTCTCTCATACAAAACTGCAGGCCAGACATAAAACAAATACTTAAAACACTGTTCCTAAATAATCCACTGTATTTAAAGCACTGTTCAATGGATTATTTAAAAATAGTGTTTTCAATATGGGGTAGAGTATTTACTAAGTGATAATTTGTCTTTTTTGGTAAATTAAATTATGGATAAATTTTGTTTAAACAATCTGTTAACAAGGAGATATTCAGTTAAATGTAAAGGTTGCTTTATGTATAGAACTGCTATGGAAACTTTTCAGGAAATGAATGAGCATTGTAATAATTGTTATGGAAAGCAGGTGCATCTGATGGCATTCAAATCTGCCTTTCCCAAAGATTAAAGCTTTAATTAATTCAGCAGGTCATACTGCTTTGTTTCCAAATGTGTGAGTCAACTCAAACAGATGACAATATTTTATCATTGGTTATGTTGCTAATAAGGCAAGAGGTGATCTGCGTTAACATAGTAGACTGGGTGAATTGTAAAGTAATTTGATACATTTTGAAAATGAAAGAGAATGTTCTGAATAATGCTGTACTATACAAAGCAGGTAATTCTTTTCCTGTCGCTAATTTGACAATAAACAAGGGTAGCAGCAATTCAAATGATGCATTTAGGAGAAATGGTTCTGCGTCCACAAATAAATGCTTATGGAGTGACAGAAAAGAATGTTCAACTGACGATTTTTGTACTCAGTCTCATAAGAAGTGTCTTCATAGGGCTACAGGTGGAAATGAATTTAAACCAATGGTAAACAATTTTTCTGTTGTCTATGAGTCTATGGTAATATATTTAATTTTAACACCAATATTTATAATCATATGTTAGTAGCCAGAGGCTCATTATTAAATGTAAAGAATATTATTCATAGAATAAACAGAAAAGAGGTCATTGTCTCATCATTATGCAGTAGCAATATGTCAACCATAAAAGATAGCATCAAATACTTAATTACAAAATGAACAAAATATGACCTTTTCATTGGTTTTAAGTGATCCTCTTCCAGTTACACATTTTCAGGGTGAGATTAGAAGACATGAAAAGTCTTTTACAAGCTGGATAATGTGTAAATCTTTACATGATTCTATTCAAGTGACCTAACTTTGGGAATTATTTGATAGAAAAGTTATGCTCATTAGTAAGGACAAGTTGCATTTATGTAATTAAGGCAATAGGATCATTCACATGCAGTTGACTAAATTAATTTTAAAAATGTAGACTCAAGTGATGGATTGTAAATAATAATAATAAAGAAAGCTTAAAATATCTTCTGTTAAATGCCCACAGTTTAAATAACAAATTTGAAGATTTAGAGGGATGCACAGCTGATAATAGGACAGACGTGCTATGGATTACAGAAAACTGGTTCAGTTGCAATAACAAGCCAATAGTAATACCAAGTTTCTCTGGTCATCAGAATTTTAGAACTGATAGGAGAGGATGTGTGATGTCCATCTACATACACCTATGGACAACAGAACAAGAAAAACAGACCTCAAATGCCACACACAGTTTAATAATACCAAAAGAAGAACTGGCAGCCAGATAAAAGCAGGAGTCACACAAAATTTTATAAAAGAAACAAATAAGACTCCAAACACTATCACAGCTTGAAGGTAGCAAATCTTTAATGTAACCAACAGGTTAGTCCTTTTGGAAATGGCCTCCTTCTTCAAACTTATAAAACAGAATGAAAAACACATGTTTAAAGTATTAAGAAACACCAATCACTAAAAGGAGGGATGACATAATTTCCTGAAATCATTGCTAACTGCTACACCCCATTTATAAAACCAAGAATCTTCCAATCAATCAACAAACTCTAAACAAGCCAAATCTCCGTAGAAGCAACACCCTCTTAATGTCTAAGCGGGTGGCGCTTTAGAAATGGTTTCATTGTTAGTTTCTCATTAAGCTCAGGTTCTGTATAAGATTTAAGCAAAATAATCCACTTTTGCTCCTCAGGCTCCATTCTATTTCTTAAGTCCACATCTCTATTATTCTTATTAATAAATTCTAAAACAAAAAACTAAAGCAATGTTCCCTCCTTCTCTTTCACATGCCTTGGAAGAAGAACTGGTATCTTCCCCCTGTGAACATCGTTTGCATGTTCAAGTAGTCTCTCTATTAGGCTGTGGTTAGTCATTACATTGTAAAAGGCACTGCATGCACTACATCATGCCATATAAATCAAATCTGTACACATACAATTTGCAAAAAAATCAAACTCCAACTTAAAACCTGTGGGTTAATGATAGTAAGATATGCATGTAAAAATAAAATTACATGCTCTACATGTCCTGCACATAAATGTGCCACTCCATTCAGAGTCTTATCTATGAACTCTAGTCACATTTTTGTAGCACAACTGCCTTTTGAAAGATAGATTATTCCTAAAACTAAATCTTGGCTTAGTAACAATATTATTAATATCACAATGCAGCCCACAATATTTTGCTGGTGATATCACAGACAACCACAGCTGCACAAATAACATACATATATGGAGGTTGAGCTAGAAGTATGAATCACCAGCACACATTCAACAGGGGACTACCATGACATAACATGCAACTTGGCAGTTGTCCAGCTGTGCAACATTATGTTTAATATACACCTACCTATTTTATAAGACACACCAAGCATCTTTCCTTGCACTGTCTTACGGATACTGTTGGCTGACAGACTTACCTTACACACATACCTTACTTGCTAGTGGGCTGAGTACTGTCAATCTGGCTCTACCTATATAACAAGGCTGCCACAGGTCCAATACTTCTTAAAGCATGTTGTCCTGCAAAGTGTTCACCCTTTCTGCCTATGCCTATTGCCTGCAGTATCACCTTCAGCTTCAGCCTGTAGCAAACACATTTGTATGTAAATAGTAGCTGCTACAGACATTCTCTCTGCCATGACATAGTATCTGTCCCCCACTATTTTCCAACCCAACATATGAGAAAGGGGTTGTAATCTACACTGATATCTTGTTCAGTGGCTGCATGGGATTGGCTGATTATACTGCAAATAAGCTGTGTTGGCTGCAATTAGCATTTGAGAAGCACATATTTCTTTAGAGTCAATCACTTGCTAATAGAGAACCATGTTAAAAATGCAAACAGCTATCTAAGAGAAACATTGTTCATGAGTTACTTTGCATGGTCACTCATTGGCACAACATTTATTTATCTGTACTGTTCAACATAGGAGTATTGTACTCCATCAGGTATGTAATCATTTTGTTTCCAACATGATGCATATGTGTCCATATACTTTGGGGGAATGGGGATTACATCAGTAAGCCTTGCTTGGAACTGCATTGGTGACATGTCATTGATCTGCAGATGTGTTACACCTACAGAGGAACTAGAGTACAGTACAGGTAGAATGCTCTGTGCTAATTAGGTATACCACTCTCCTGGAAATTTGCTGCTGATAGCGGTGATAATACTACATTGCTATTTGTGTGGCACTGCTGGTATTCAATATTATAAGT
This sequence comes from Protopterus annectens, assembly GCF_019279795.1. NCBI lineage: Eukaryota > Metazoa > Chordata > Ceratodontiformes > Protopteridae > Protopterus > Protopterus annectens. The sequence continues at coordinate 1,277,230,242 of NC_056737.1, forward strand.
GGAATTTACACATACAGGCCACAATTTATTGGACTGCTGTGTTGCTTGTGTGATCATACAAAAGTATCTATCATGGCACAAGCAGGAATAGATGAGGACTGCTACTATCTGACTTGCATCCACACCCTTACTATGTTTACATGGTTTTGAACATGAGATGTGTAACCAAGAAGTGAACCATCTGTTATTGCTGTATCTCTACATACTATACTCCCATGTATGTGATCCAGACATATGTTCTCATTTTGTTGTCTTTCAGGAAATATGTATCACCAACACTGGGTTTATTTTACAGAGGCAGAAAATGACACTGTCATGGATGCCCTATATCAACATCACCAACTCCTGCTGTCCAGGGGGAGGACAAACAGGGAAGAGTAGGCAGCATTATGGGCTGACCTGGTTCACAATATCAATGCAACTGGTCACCAGAGCAGGACATATGAACAGGTGTGACACCATTCCACTGATATAATAGTTGCTGCCTATAGAAAAGCAGCAGATGTGGCCAGGGATCATGTTGTCATCAGTAGAGGACCTGCGATGGAACAACCACTGTCATCTACTGAGTAATTTCTGGCACACCTAGGAACACAGGACATCTCCAAAGCATCCATCATATGGTATGTCGTGGATGTGGGTGCCACCGTTTCCATGCAAGAAGTGCGCCCAGGTATACTTTGGATTAGCACTGGAATACTGTAGCACTCAGTGTGTCAGGGTGTACATAGCTTTATGTGAGTGGCATGTATTTTTATGGGGGGAAGGAGGTTAGTTGCAGTTTGAATCTCATGCTCAGATTGTGACCAACATACCAATTAACATACTATGTACTGCAAATGTGAGATATTTGGATGTAGCAGCCTGTCATAGTGCAACATGGGTTGCTCTTTACATTACCTCTCCCTCAAATTTTCACAGGACCATCAGGAATCAGATGCAGCTGATAGATTTTCAGTATTTGCAGGACAGTACAGATTACCTTATGTGTCAACTGTGCAGCGTTTTGACAAATGTCAACAGTCTACATCATTGTTGCTCATGAGATTCTTGATTAAGGAGCTTATTCTTTACAAGTAACAATAGAAGTTTTTTTTAGAAAATAATGTACACACGTCCTGGTATATGAGACTGGGGGTTAAAACATCTGTAGTACTGACAGCATTGTACACAGCTTAACATATATTGCAAGATAATACTGTAGAGCATAGTAGTGCATGTATTAATGTACCGCTTTTCCATTTTAATCACAGGTGATTAGGGTAGTTGGTCTCTGTCCCCTTCACAACCTGATGTCAGCATCTCTTCAGACACTGATGATGATGGTGGCCAAAGTGAGGCACAAGTGGGTATTGCAGGGGCTGAATCTGCCACAGAGGTTGATATCCCACTTCTGTCATCATTACCACTGAACACAGTCATAATGCCTATACATATCCAGTCCCCTGAGGCTACAGATATTGGACAGTCAGAGGGTGGGGCCACTGAAAATGTGGGTACTATCACTGCAGTGAGTGTTGATACTGGCCACAGCAAAAGTGATGATGAGGTTCAACACAGGAAGATTGACAGGGGTGCTCATAGGAGGCCTGCTGTCCTTCCTCCAACTGTTGCAGGTGTCTTATCAGTTGTTACTTGGCGTATGTTTAGGGCCATCAAGGAAACACTGGCATGTTCCAAAAGGACCTCCAGACAAATGCTCAGGGTTACGGATGCAGCATAGTCTGACATCCATGACTGCCTCTGCCATGTTGCTGATAACCTGGATCGGTTGACTGACACAGTAGAAAAACAGTGATCTGAGATAGATTGCAGAATATCTGTCTTGGAATGGTTATTGTCTGTGATGGAACGTCTGGTTGGAGTTGAACATCAAACTCATGGATGGAGGTCAGCAGCTATATCTGCTGAGAGTCCATGTGGCCATGCTCACTCACACTCCTGTTTTGGCAGTACATCCCAGCACCCTGGAGGTGACCGTGCTGTCCACACCAAGAAGTAGCAGGCTATGGGCTTGTGGTCCTGGGTGTTCCATGGAGGACACGGTTCCAGCAGACAGCAGTCACCCTCAGGTAGTAGCTTCACCTCTGACCATGGGCATGGAGGTGCCAGTGGACCTCCTGACAGAGACAGGACCTATGTTCAGAGGAAGAGATGGTGAACTGTCAGCTGTATCATGCATGGTTCAAAGTTGTCCAACATACAGCCACGTAGATCTAAACTGAGCTTGGCTATGTTCACGCAGACACTCACACACCACTGTCACAATCAGGTCACTTGCAGACACAGACCATTCCATTGTCCATCTTGCCTGATTCCCTTCTTGACTGATGCACACACATGCTTGCCAACCTATTGGGTCTGCCTAGGGCTCCTGCACTGTCTCAGAACACCCTGTGCAAGTGATGATACCTGTGCCACATCCCTGTCATCCTTGACATCAATGCAGGGAAATGAAGCTATGTGTCTGATTCACAGGGTGACTATGCAATTCTTTAATCCACTGTTGCCTTTCACATGCCACTTGTACTGCTCACTGACAGATATTGTCTGCTGCCAGTTGTAATGAGTAAACCACATTATGTTTTGTAGCTTAAGTGGGATGATGTTGTAATGGCTGCATACTTACATACTGAATGGTGTCTCACAGAACTGTTTATGTTTCATATTCAGAGTTGCTTGGGACACACCTATGGGTACACTACTACAATAAACCTGTAAACATCAGAACACAGGAAGGAATGTCAGCACAGAAGAAGATTTCTACACAAAGGTAAAGCAGTAGAGGTGCATGGCTCCATATGTTAATATGTGTATCACAGGCTAACAGGGACAATGACTTCATGCAGCCTACTCCTGCATCTGTTGTCTCTGACATGTTGTGGTTCCCTTGATAAGTGTAAGCAGGGTTCTGGGAGCTGACACATCTACAATCTGTGGTGTAGGAGATTTACCGTCTACATTTCCCCTGTGTTCTTTACAGACATATGTCCTAAACCAGTTATGATTGCCTTGTTCCACATCCCATTGTATAAGTTGCACATGATGTGCATTACAGCAGGTGTACTTCACATGGATGGGGAGCCTGTTACATGTAGTGTGTAGTGTCACAGTTACATACCTGTCTCTCCAGCATGGCCTATTTATACCACAGTCAAGTGGCAGCTGTGTAGAACACTTACGTCTTGTGTTAATCCTTTCTTGGATGTGCAGGTGGTACACAGTGGGATCTGACACTTCCCTGTATGACAGCCATAGTCTTCCCCTCCAAAGCATGTAGGAGACAGAATTCACAGTTATTGCCTTGACATAGACTGCATTGGACATGTTATATACAATGTGTATTGGATTACTGTGGGACCTCTCTTGCTGTTACAGGTGTCAGATATGCCTGTGTACTTACATACCAAAACTGTCATTGCACTCAGTGATAGGTGTGATGAGTGCCACATACAGTGTAACAATGACATTCTCGAATATACATGCCATACCTTTATCTATAGGGTGTGCAACAGTGCATGAAGCCCCAGATCTTACCAATCAGTGAAAGTCAAAGGATAGATCACTCTCTGTGTCCATAAGTCCATGCCTAATGGGTTGACTGCTGGAGGTGCGCAGACAATATGATCCAGAGGGTGGATGACTGCCAAAACTACAGTATTGTGCATTCCTTGGCATGTAGTACTTGTCAATTGCTCTGACAACTGAATGTGTGTGTCAGCCCATCCTAGGTAACTGTTGGTTCTGTGTGGGGAAACATTGACAGTTCCTTATTTGCAATCATCTTCAAATGTCATCAGTCTGAGATCACTGACAGTGGTCATGACTGCAGAGAAGAGAATGGCTAGAAGGGGTAGTCCCAGCAATGATGTGTGTGGGTAGTCCATTGGTGACTGGTCTCATTGTAGTGTTGGCCTACACAATCCTATCTTCCCAGATAATGACTGTCAGACACTTGGCTATCCAATGGCTGACATACAAGTTTGTAAATAACCACTACAGAGTGTCCACAATACCTGATGGTCTAATCTAGTCAAATGCCTTCTCAGGCCATGGTAGGTGTGGTGAATCATTTTCCCCTCATTCATCACATACTGCAACAATCAATTAGGTCCAATGCTTATGGTAGCCATGATCTGACCTTGAACAAAAGAAACTGGGTTTGGGCCAGTGTCTGCAGGTGTACTCCATTGTTACTGATCATTTCCATGATAAGTCTTTTCATAGCTGTAAATGTAACATTACTGAGACATCTGGAACATCGCTTGTCACTGCATGCTACTTGCACTCTGTGCAACTACTTATTGACTTTAATTCCATCATGGTTTCCAAGAAGGTAGTTTGTCAACTTGTCTTTGCCTGTAGGGAGCATAGGCAAGCAAGAGGGGGAGGGGTCATATGTACTCTCTGGGAAAGGTAAGGAGGAATTGTTTACACAGTTATCTTTCAGTTGAGCACCACTCAAGCAGTGTGTACTGCGATGACACAATTACCTTGTGAGAAATGCTGACAAGAGGGGTGTCCCCTGAATTGCTGGTGCCTGGCTACTACAGCTGGTGGTCTCAGCACAACCACTCTTCCCTAGGATATTGTGCTCCTACACTTTGTCTCTCACCAAGCACAAAATGTTAGTACCAAACTCCACATGAGGAGCAGGCCACAGCCGGTTTGTTCAGCCACATAGTTGTTCCATGTCATGCAAGGATCTCTAGCCTTCACATACCCTTTTCCAGGTAGATGCCTTGAATAGCAATCAGAGCAATCATTACAGCGTAGCATGTATTATGCCTAGTATTGTAGGGTTCTTAGGATTTCAGCAGGGTAAGGATCAGATGGTGAATCAGAGCACAGCTGCAGTGTCACAATATGATGTACAATGTCCAATAACATACATGTGCAAGGTTGCTCGAGCAAGCACCACAGTGACAGTGATCGCTGTTAGGTCACAGTTCCACAGCAATTCATGCAACCTGACTTTCAACAGCTTCATGGTGCATGTTTGCATGCCAAGGATCTGAGGCATACTGCAGAGGAGTCGCCACCTTTGCCCAAAGTGTGTGTACCACACATATCCTACATATGTCATACTGCACATTTATGTAACCAGAACACATCTGTGTTCCCAGATCATGTCACACAACATCCAGTCTGCTGTCTGGTTGCTTGACAGGCACTGTAGTTTAGCAAGGCCAGAGTAATGACCGCAGAGTTCAACAAGTTCTCAGTGCATGCACGGACATTCACATCTTCACTAAAAGGTGTGCTTGCAGACAATGTGTTTGAGACTGTCAATTACATGTGTGTTGCAGCATGACCCTATCTTTGCTGCAGTTGTACATTATCAAATTTCTAGGTATGCTATTGTGACTATGCCTAATCACTGCAGTATGGTTATCTAAGGGCCACATGGCTGGCAAAGCATCATACCCACTCAACCAAGTTATGGCACACTGTCAGGTGCTGTGTTTTCTTGGGGAAATTACATAAAGGTGATATGTTACATTGCAGCATCTGTCAGGCCACTGCCTAATGAAGGACTGTTGTGACATACACACAAGCAAGACTTTATTGCTAATGGTGGTATCAGTGACTGCTGTTGACATGTGGACAGTGTCCCCGAACCTATACTGCTATGCTACACAAACAAACCGTGACAGATGTGACAATATACCATACTTTGATTCCATGCTGCCTCACATACCAGTCAGTACATATGGCAATGATCAGTTTGACAACATGCACACCTCATCATGTACTCCACCCACACCCACATCATACATAATTGCAGGTGTGGAGCTTCTTAGCAGACACATACACAAAGGACAGACACCTCCGAAACCCACTTGCAAGCTCAGTACACATACACTTACCTGTGAAGAACACAGTACACATAATAGCACATGCACCATTGTCTCTCTGGTCAAACACCTGAGGCAAAACAAAAACTCAACCCTATTATTCATACGTGATTACATCATGTGACACATTGATGTCCCTTTCACCAGGTTACACATGATAAAGCTCACATGCACACATCAGGTGACATTATCATGATGTAATAGTTCCTACTGGTGTGTACAAAGTGGGACATACCACAGTCACTGAATGCAGACACATGACTGAGGTTACAGAGTTTCTTTACGATGGGTATGCTCCTTGCCTTCAGCTGCATTACACCTTCACCTAGGATGATGATGACTCAAAAACACACAGAAAATTATTGAAGTCAATAAGTGGCTTATTGTGTGGTGTCATTTTAAGGGGACCTAGTAAATGTCAGCCTGGGATGAGTTGCTCAACAGACAGCAATGCTTTGCCACAGATGGTGTTTATCTGTTATGCCTGGGGGTTTCTGTGGTGGGCAAGGCTGCTGACATCACCATAGTGCATCTTATAAAGTGTGTCCCATGGGAAAAAAATCATAGAGGAAATGCCATCCTTAAACAACGTCACAGTTATGCTTGTACATGCTAGGAATGCCACCACTAAACTGCACGCACTGGAAGATGTCACAACCTTTGAAGATGCAGACTTTTGCACAGTCACACACACCTGGTTCAGGGCTGTAGACAGCACCACAGCAATTCCAGGCTACTTGTTACTGTTTGTGACCTTTTGAGCTTATAGTGAAATATTTTGTCTAGAAAGGCCTAGCTGTTTTCTTTGTGGCAGAATGTATCAGTCTAGTTTGATCTAGCTAAAAGCATTCCTGCAACACTGTTATTTTTGATTGGATAAGTGGGCTGCTTTCTGCTTCTCTACCTTCAATAGCCAGTGTTTTAAACCAGTTGTACTTATTTGCTCAAGCAAAGTGAGAGGCCTTCTGCCATTTACTCTGCTGTGATATTGAGAAAAAGATAAGTGCTTATTATCAACTGTGCCTGCACTTCTGTTTTACTGTATATCTGTGTAATATGTGCAACTGTTTTTAGTCTCCTTATTTGTCTTTAAGAGTTGAATATCTGTTACTGTTTGTGACCTTTTGAGCTTTGTAGTGAAATCTTTTGTCTGCAATTTGCTCTGCTGTGATATTTCAAAAAGATATGTGCTTTTTTTCAACTGTTTCTGCACTTCTGTTTTACTGCATATCAGTGTAATCTGTGCAATTGTTTTTAGTCTCCTTTTTCTGTTAGAGCTGAATAGCTGCTACTGTTTGTCACTTTTTGAGCTTGTAGTGAAATTGTTTGACTAGAGAGGCCTAGCTGTTTTCTTTGTGGCAGAAAGAATCAGTGTAGTTTGATCTAGCTAAAAGTATTCCCACAACACTGTTATTTTTGATTGGATAACTGGGATGGCTTCTTTTTCTATGACTTTAATATCCAGTGTTTAAACCAGTTGTACTGCTGTGATATTGGAAAAAGATAAGTGGTTATTTTCAACTGTTTCTGCACTTCTGTTTTGCTGTATATCTGTGTAATCTGTGCAACTGTTTTTTTGTCCCACCTACCTGCCCAGCTGTTGTGGTGGTCTTAAGTCTTGGTGGCTTTGAGTTGCCACCTCTAGTATAAAGTTTGATAGTGGACACTACCCCCAGTCACATTACATCAGCTCATTCTACTGTTTATAGTGAGAACTTAGTAGAGGCCCACCCCATTTAGCTTCTGAACCTTGAATTATCTCAAAATCTTCTGTCTCTTCACTTTCTACTTAAAAAAAAAATGTACCTCTTTCTACTTCATTTTGCTGTTTGTGCTTAGGAGTTCAGTTGCATTTAGTTTGCCATATTTATTACACCGCTTTATTTGTGCTGTTACTCTTGTGACTTGTGAACTACTGTTTCATAGCAATCTACTGATTAACTATATTTCATTACTATCTGTTGCAATTCATTACTGTTTAACTGCATTTTACTGCATTTCTTTGCTGCTTAACTGTATTTTTTCATACTGTGAGTTATATTCTTTTGACTATAAGTGATTAATCTGTGCTTCATTGTGAGTTTTTTCTTACTGAGTTCTTAGCCTTAAAATTGAGTAGCATAGTCTAGATACATGTCTGTGGTATCCAGAGCTTCAGTTGCATGTTTTTAACCTTTTTTGAGGCATTCCAGCTACAATTTTTTCCTTAATGACACTTGTGTTATCATCTAGTAGTACCTACTCCTAGACCTTCCTCCCTTTACCCTCTCAGCTCTTTCAGTTTCTGACAAATATGGATGGACAATTTCCTACATTTTCCTCCTGCCAGTCTGGTTGATATGGGAATCCTGAGACAGTGTAGTAACTGCCTCATGTACACAGACAGCCATCTACTACTACCACCTAGGATCGCAATTTGTAAGAGATGTAAATACATCAAGCATCTAGTGTCATTGCTCTCTCCCCCACGACCCAGTATATCTGGCACTGAGAAGGTTAGCAACATGAACACCACACCTCAAACACCACCCACACCTACACAATACCCTCCCACATATGTGGAGGCCCTCAACAATAGCAAACAGAAACAAAAGAGACCTCCAAGACATAAACACACACAAATTCCACTGCCCACCACTCCACACACTACACATAGTTCACACTCCTGTGTCTCACATTCATTAAGGCCTAAACACAAACCCAACATATTAGTCATAGGAGACTCCATTGTGAGACACACAGATGTGCCCCTCACCAGGCTGGATAAGAAGAAAGTCAAGGTTAGTTGTTTGTTGGGTGCCAGAATCCAACATATCACCAATGCACTCAAGTCTCTCAACAGGTACTGTAATGACTTTGTCATATTCCATGTTGGAGTGAATGACTTGAGACATACCTCCCTGGACTATGTGAAGAGAGACATGATCGAGATTGCTGAGTATGTGTCCCAGGCAGGTATGTCCCTAGCCTTAAGCAGCATTCTACTGTCACCCAGAATGATGCCTCAATACAAACAGAAAATGATTGACTTTAACAACTGGCTTAGTTTCTGGTGTCATTCAAAGGGGATCCAGTACCCGACAGCCTGGGATGACATGAGTGACAAGCCACGATGCTTTGACACAGATGGCTTGCATCTGTCTCCCCCATAGTTCCTTTTTTAGGCAGTGCCATGAGGTCAAAACTACCAACATGAAAATGTCATCAAAATGTAAGTTAAATTTCATGCTGCTAAATGCCAGTAGTCTAAACATGAAACTGCATTCATTCAAGCATTATTAACCCTGGAAGAAGTTGACATTTGTGTATTCACAGAAACCTGGTTCAAAGCTATGGAGAGCACCCCAGCAATATCAGGTTAGTCATCCTATCATTCATTCAGGCCCAAGCCATGCGCAGCAAAACAAATATATATATATATATATATATATATATATATATATATATATATATATATATATATACATATGTTAATATATATATATATATATATATATATATATATATATATATATAAGACATACACACCTCTAGGCTGGCCAAGCAGTATGATGCACAGGAAATACTCCAGGACCAATTGACAATTGGCAAGACCCCTATTCAAATCTTAGCTAGCTACAGGCCTCCAACTCCGACTCAAGATGCCCACTCCACCTATCTGGACCTCTTCGAATCTATCAAGATTCAACCCTTTACCCTGATCCTGGGCAACTTTAACTATCCAACCATAGACTGGAAGAAATATTCATGCCAAAACACAAATGTCCAGAGATTCCTTGATTTTGTCAATGCAAATGCCTTGGACCAGTTATTGACACCCCCACAAGAGGTGAAAATATCTTGGACTTGGCATTAACTAACATGAGTAACCACTGCAGCATCCCTACTGTGTCATTATCCCTGTTATGATCTGACCACAAAGCAGTCACTTTCAAAATCACCATCTCCCCAACTCCTCCCTAGGTAGGGTCAAACAAAAAAAAATATCCAAAGCTGATTTCAACCTCCTGAGGGAAGGCATAAACAGCTTCACCCCCCCCCCACAGAAACAGGAACATATGTCCAAACTTACACCAAAGTACTATATGAACATTTATATAGCTGCATGGAATCAGGAATACCAGACAGGACAAAATCATCCTCTTCAAGGAAGAGTAAACCTGTCTGGTGGACATCTACAATAAATAAACTCTATAATAAAAGGAACAAATTGCTGTCCAGAACCAAGAAGGTGCAGGTCTCTAATTGGAATCAATCTCTATTTAGCCTGAACAAGCAAATAAGAACACTAGTGAAATCCTCCAAAGCAACTTCGAGTCCAAACTGGCCACATCTACTGAAGACAATCATAAGGCTTTCTTCACATATGTATGCAATCTCAAAGGAATCAACCAGATCTGCTTAAAACTGGTGGTCAAGGACATCACATACACAAACCCTGTAGAAATAGCCAACCTCCTTGCAGACAGGTTCAGTGAAAACTTCACTCCTCTGCCCCCCCCCCCCATTGCTAAAACAGGACATCCCCAGTACCTGGCCCCCTTATCTCTAGGAAGCAAGTCATCACTGCCTGATCAAAGGCAAAAAATACAGCCTCCATGGGACCTGATAACATCCCAGGCTGCATCCTACATGAACTCAGGCAGGAACTTGCAGCACCATTAGGCACCCTATTCAACCAAAGCATGAGTACCAGCTTTGTCTCAGCTGAGTGGAGGATGGTTTACCTTTATAATGCCGATCCTGATATGGGCAACTCGACTTGTGCGAAGGCCGAAATGCGATCGTCACCAAAGTCGAATTCTGATTGTGCGAATGGCAAAACCTCGCCCCTTTTGACCCATGGTAGCATGGGTATGGAGGTGTTGTGTGGCCAGTAATGTTGAACGTCGAATGTTTTTCGACATTTAACAATTTTCGCGATTTCAGTTCGCACAAAACGCATCAAAGAAGTGGCCGTTTGACAAAGTGCAATCGCCTATTTAAAGGTAAACCGTGGAGGACAGCTACCATCATCCCTTTGCACAAAGGTGGAGCATTCACTGATCCAGGAAATTATAGACCCATCAGCCTAACTAGACTGATTTGCAAGACCATGGAATTGATTATCATGGACCTCATTAACAAGGATATTGGAAACTTCCAGACACTTGATCACACACTGTTTGGTTTTGCCAAGGGCAGCTCATGCCTGTTAAATTTGGTCAACTTCTTTGAGAAAGTCACCAAGGCCATAGACAATGGGAAGATGATGCACACCACCTACCTTGACCTTGCCAAGATATTTTATACTATTCCCCACTCAGGTATAATAGATAAACTTTCTCAACTAGGCATCAATCCTAAGTTACCAGATGGGTACCAAACTGGCTCACTGATAGAACCACTTAGTCAAAATAGGGGAAGCCACCTCAAGTAGTAGACCTGTAACAAGTGGTGTACCCCAGGAATCAGTCTTGCGGCCTCTGCTCTTTGGGATATGCTTTTCAGAGGTGCAGGTCAAATATAGCAGACTGTGGCTGACCAAGTTTGCAGATGACTGCAAGCTGGGTGCTGTAATCAATCCCCCTAGTGATGTGGACATCCTCCAAGAGGGTCCCACCCAAACAAATGACTGGTGCCAGAAACATGTCCTCAGACTGAATGCAAAAAAATGCATCATCATCCCATTTGAGAATAATGATGTCCCCATAAATTATCACATTGATAATAATGCGCTAAGCACACAATGAGTCGTGAGGGACTTGGGAACCCAGGTTGATAGCAAACTGACTTTTGACCACCATATTGTCTCTGTTGTACAGAAAGCTTTCTACATGGCTCACCTCAGTAATAAGGGTATCTCATCCGGGGAAAAAGTGGTCATAACATCCTGTATTCTTCCCTTATATGACCAATTATTGAATACATTGCCCCTTTCAGCATATACCTTACAAAGCATATGCAGCAGCTGGAGAGACCACAGAGATTCCTCAGCCAAAGAATCCAGGGCCTCAAACATCTAGTCTACACAGATAGGCTAAAACCCCTGTCCCTCTACTCAGTCTCATACAGACTCCTCAGAGGTGACCTCTGTCTGGCATACAAAGCAATCTCAGACCCCACCCTGATGAGACTGTTGCATATACTCAAGTCAAGCTCCACTCGAGTAACCTGCAAGCAAGACCTTAACCTGGTCTGCGACATTAATAGGAATTGTTGGCAGGACAGATGTGTGTCCCAGAGACTCTCCCTTTTATGTAATAGACTCCCTCTCCACATAAAGCAGAGTTCCTCATTAAACCTTTTTAAGTGCAATCTGGATAACTGGATGGGGAACAGAAAATACAACCCAGGATTCCACCTATGTCCCTGCTGGACAGTGGCATAGGGTGCTGACTTGGAACATGGGCTAAATTCTTGGCTAGGCTTGCAAGAACCTCAGGGCCAATAGCCTAGTAACTTTCTATGATCCTATGAACACCTACCTATTTAATGTTACACACTAGTGATCACATTACTTAAGACATGCACCACACCTCAAGTGTGCTATTAACATCTCTTTAGATAATATTATGGAAGATAACATCAAAAGGCCTTGTTCTGGTCAGGAAGTTGAAGGCACACATCACCTGCTACAGACAAAATACTGTAAAACCCCACCTTTTCTAAGTCAGTGTGGTGATCACATTTATTTTGTAGGGAGATGCACACACACTCCAAGGGGGCTATAATGAGATTAGAACCCCTACCTATCTGTAGTGTGTCATACACACTACAGATCACAGTACTTACAGCACACACCGTGGCTTAAGTCGGACATTGTAATGGCAGTTGGTAGTGTTAAGGAACATGACCAACAGGCCTTATGGAAGAGAGGTGTTTGGAGGTTGGCAGCACCTGCAGGGGCCAGAAAGTGTACACACACAAGAATTTGGAAATCAGTGTGGGATTCCTAGTTGTTATACACACACACACACACACACACACACACACACACACACACACACACACACACACACACACACACACACTGGACTTTGGAAATCAATGTGGGATTCCCAGTTGTTATACACACACACACACACACACACACACACACACACACACACACACACACACACACACACACACACACACACACACACCAAGTGGGATAGAGTGAGATTAGAGCCCTATAAATCTAGTCTTATACACTGCAGATCACAGCACTTACAACATGCACCACAGCTGACATCTGTTTTATCTGTGACTGCAGGTGATTACCAGTGTAGTACAAAATGTAGGCTTGTGCTGAACAGCATATATGGGCTGCAGAGTGGCATTGCTTCTCAATTGTTTTCTGCACCTAGTAGCCTAGCTGTCAGATAACTGTTTTTTTTTATCCTAGCTATGTGTCTACAGTTGCCATTTTGGCCATATGTGGCTAATTGCATTTGGATGGGCAAGCCTGTGGGCCAAAACAATGTGCCCTGTCATTGCATGTGTAGAAAACATGATACATAATGCCACCTGTTTACCTGTTGCTATATGTACTGTGACATCCAGCAGGCACAGGGAGCTTTAGGGAAGTGCATTGCCTACTGTTGAGCCCTTACATTTGGTCATCTGAGCAACATTATATATGTGTCATACTGCAGTTCTATCACCATTATAGGGGTATGTTGGACAATACAGATATATAAACATATATCTGTAGATAACAGGGACATACATATACATGGAGGAGTGTGTGTGTGTGTGTGTGTGTGTGTGTGTGTGTGTGTGTGTGTGTGTGTGTGTGTGTGTGTGTGTGTGTGTGTGTGTGTGCACATGTGTGTGTTATGTGTATATATGTTATGTAGATGTATGGAGAAAGACAGAGATGTATGTGTCTATACACACACACACACACACACACACACACACACACACACACACACACACATATATATATATATATATATATATATATATATATATATATATATATATATATATATATATATATATATATATATATATATATATATATATATATATATACACATATACATATTTGGTGATCTAGGCACTGGTGGGGGGCAATGTATCCAATCCCTTTACTGATCCTGCTGCAGCTGTTTCCACAGGATCATATTGTGTAGCATAGCACATACTGTGAATACATGTGCACATGTGGCTGGAGAATACTACAGGCTCCACCAGATATATCTAGGAACCTGAACCATGACTTCAGCAGCCCAAACACATGCTCTATGATGTTTCTAGTTTGTGTGTGTGCCTCATTATGGCATTCTTCTGTGGGTGTGGGTGCATTTCTAATGGGTGTCATCATCCACAGTTCCAGGGCATAACCTGCATCCCACAGTAAATGGTCATGTGGCAGGTCCCCCTTGCAAACATATGGTACAGCTGTGATGTGTGCCAGATATGGGAGTCATGATAACTGCCAGGGCTGCCAGCACACACATTCAGGTTAATCCTATGGGCATTGTGCATGACCTGGCAATTGATGGAGTGGTACCCCTTGTGGTTAATGTAGACTCTACCCTGCTGACCAGGTGGATCATTGATGTGTATATGGGTGCAATCTATGGCACCCTGTACCTTAGGGTAGTTTACTACATGGTAGAACCATTGCATATTGCTGGCCAGCAACTCAGGGGAGAGGGGAAACAATACGTGCTCACTTGCATGTGGTATCATGGTATCCAGGAACTGGTGGAGTATCCTGGATGCAGATGCCTGTGACACACCCATCATGCCCCAGTTGGTCTTTAAAAAGTACCTGTAGCTAGTATCCTATGGGCTACAGATACCTTTGTTTCCACTGGTTTGGGTTCACCTCTGCTGGCTCTGGCTCTGACTCTAAGATGAGGGTTGCAGAGCTCAGTCAGTTCTTGTAATATCTCCCTGTCCTCCCTGTAGCACTCTACAATCTCATGCAGCTCCTGAGAGGTTACCCTGGGCCTGAACAGTCTTCTCCTCCTCAGCCTAGACCTATTGTCAGCAGCCACAGCATTGACTTCAGCATCTAGCACATACAGATGTAGCCAAACTGCAGCAGCCCCTAGCATTATCTCAGTTAAAATTCCCAAGTCTGTACTCCAGTGGTCCAAAGTATTGGGGGAAAATCAGAATGAAGGGTGTATGCATACTTTATATAGATCTGCTATAGGTCCAGCATGTGTGAATGGCTAATTATTATGCATTTCACATGTCTAGATTTTAATTAACATCATTTACTGGCCCTACTTTAGTGAGCGATGCCACGCTCTGCACTGTGTTGTGCATCATAGCTCATACAAAAGTCAAAATTAATAATTGCATATATCTGGTTTTCATTACTGTCTACCTACATAATCATTATGACCTAGGTGGTCTTTCTCATGCAAACATGATCAGCTATGTGGCATGATGTGCAAATATGTGCACCAGGAATTAAAAAAAATTCTTAAAAGTAGTGAGACACACCCCCTGTGTTGGCATCCACATTCAGTGTAAATTTCAACACGGTGTAGGAGCCTTCATGAAAAGGATCTGTGGACATGGTTGTTCTTTTTACCGATTCAACAAATTCACCTCATTTCCATACATATGCATGCTGACAACCTGGTAACTACATGGTTCATAACTGTATGACCTAGGCAACAGCACCAACGAAACATTGTATGGACCCGATTTCTGACAAATATTTTAAGATGTTCATTATTGTTTTTTTTGTATTTTTCAGTTTGGCATGTTTGCTCACTGCAGTGCATAGCAGAAACATGCTGAAATTATTAAAAAAATATTTTTACATATTCCTTTGCACTTTCAGACATCCACAATGCATTTTTCACACATCAATGTATGTGATCTAACCATTTCAGGGGAGTTATGTCAATATTTGTGGACTTTTACATCTTCTTCTTTCCATGTACACTCCTGTATATGAAAAATTGCTGTATACACTATGGACACAGACACAGGGTCTACACAGATGCCATTCTGCTTGTTGGATCACTCCACCTGGATCATTTGAATAAGATGCACCTTATTATGAGGAAATTTGCATTTCACAGAACCTTCCTTCATTACTTTTAGTTGTTTATTACTAACGATGTTTTTTAATAATTCATTCTCCTCTGCGATCATGTTACACTCAGCAATAAAACTAGTAGGTGAATTCAAGTAAATCCTAATTTCAAATTCACATTGTTTTTTTCAAACAATGTAACCATAGGGTGAGAAGGGGGAATAAATGTGCTAGGCCTCCTAACATCCAGACTTACTATAGAAGGCCCTTTCCTTCTGAAAAAAAGGCACAATTCAGTTTTCTCAAAAACAATTTAAACTGCAACAATACATTGTGCACTTGGGCTTTCCTAGTAGTTACAAATGTCATACCTCTTTCAAATAAGTTAGCCCAGGAAACATCAATCTCACAACCAGTATAATTGTAGATTTTAAAATCACCCTGTCCATTGTGTGCAATATTCACTATCTGCCCCTCCATGCATTCAACGCATCCCTCCCTCCCCTTGTAAATGTATGTATTCATCTGTTGTTCCTGATGCGCATAGGGCCTCCACATTGAGTTATCCATCTGATTCCCCCTCCTTTGGTTCTGTATCCTCTGAGACCTCCTCAAAGGGGGAATTCTTCTAAAGGGGAGTTATTGTGAGAACTTTCATTACTATTACTCCATCCATTTCCAGTTTAAATCATTTCTCCTATATTATTTTCTTCATCCACATGCTGAACATTTGTACTAGCCTCACCATTGTTAACATTATTATTATTTTTCCCTGGGGGCGGGGGGTAGGCAGCATGGTTATTATATTCAAAATTGTCTCTTTTTATTTTTTTTTTTAATTTTTTTGTCCCTCATAACAACAATGTCCCTCTCAATTTTATGA
Organism: Protopterus annectens; assembly: GCF_019279795.1. Lineage (NCBI taxonomy): Eukaryota > Metazoa > Chordata > Ceratodontiformes > Protopteridae > Protopterus > Protopterus annectens. The sequence goes on from NC_056737.1 coordinate 1,277,246,962, forward strand.
AGCGATTCATTATATTCACTTATTTTAGACTTAAACAACAAATCACTTTTAACCATTCTATCAATATCAGGCAACAATGTATCCATTTTCTTACAGTAATCTATGATTAAAAGTTCTAGTAATTCAGCACCATGCCGATCAGAAAGTCTCACCAAGTCCATGTGCAGTTCTGAACCCTTGACAAGTCCTGTAGGATATTTCCACAAGCATAAACCTTTAGGAATAATGTTTAAATGCAAATATTCCTCCAGGTAGCTCACCTCTAGTTGCAGTTTTCAATATTTCCATAACATTCCAGAAAAATCTTTAAGCTGCTTGTCAAGTGTACCAAGCCCCAGCATAAGAGTTTCCACCTCAGTGTGCCACAGAAATAATCTATTCAGAGCTTGACAAAAGTCACACACCCAAGCCTTCCCCTCCTCTTACTGAAGCAGAACCAGAGCCAAGAATAGCAACAGAAACCAGATTAACACTGTTACGAGGCAATGCCTCATTTTTACTACTGTGCTGCCTCTGGGATAGTGTAATACCAGAGAAACACTGACCATTAGAGTCCTGCAATGAGAACCCGATTCCAAAATTGTGGTTAGACTCCACAGCATCAGAATCAGAAGTTTCACAGTTTTGTAAAAGCTCCTTAATGAGGAAATTAAGGTTTCCAACACAAGCAGCAAATTCAGTCTGCACTGCTTTTAATTCATTTAAAAGGGAACCAGCTGCCTCCTCATTCTCCATAACCAACAGAGAACTAAAAATAAAAACTCCAACAAATGAAAACAAAAAATGAAGCAGGCAACCAGGTTCCACACAAATATTTAATAAATTCTGATTGGGCTTCATTATTCTTAGTTGTTTATTACTAACCGGGCCCTTCTATAGTAAGTCTGGGTGTTAGGAGGCCTAGCACGTTTATTCCCCCTTTTCACCCTATGGTTACATTGTTTGAAAAACTATGTGAATTTGAAATTAGGAATTACTTGAATTCACCTGCTAGTTTTATTACTGAGTGTAACTTGACTGCAGAGGAAAATGCATTATTAACAGACATTGTTAGTAATAAACAACTAAGAATAATGAAGCCTGATAACAAATTATTAAATATCTGTGTTGAGCCTGGTTGCCCGCTTCATTTTTTTTCTTCATTTTTTTGTTTTCATTTGTTTGTATTTTAAACATATGATGTTATGTAGTCCTATCTCGTCATAATTCTTGCTGGTTGGGTTTGGAGCCGATCCTCGGCTCAAACTCGACCGAATACTAAAGCTCGAGAGCTTTCAGTGGCTCGAGGCTAATCCCTATCCCATGATGCCCCTGGCTACATCCCCAGATCTTGTTTGCCATGCAAGCTTTGAGACGTTTCTTCAGTTGGCTCGTTGGCTCATAAGTATAACTTTTCAGTTATTTGGTATTTTTCCTAGCTAGTTGTATTATTTTTTCTTCCCTATATACCCCTAACTGCTCGCTGTTCATGTTGTCTGCAATTAGAATCCCTTCTAAGGGCTCTCAGCTCCGACAAGTCTGCATCACCGACCACTTCTGCACCCTTAGTATCAAAGGAGCTGACTGAGGTTTCCACTCCTCGGACCCCAGCTTTGGATCTGATGGCGGTGTCACCAGTTTTTGAGATCTCCCATACTAGAGTCTAGGAGATCTCCCTCTTTGTCCACCCACTCCTCTAGGATTCTTTTAGATGACGATGTAGAGTGGGTGATGAAGAGATAGCTACGCACACTGGCCTGGCTAAATTGCTTTCACCTCCGGGACCAAAGGCATCAGAGCCACCTGCCTCAGCTCCACTTAAGTTGATTCCTCCTCTGATTACCCTAGAGTCTTTGAAGCCAGAGGGTATGGATCCGATTGTAGTGGAACCATCGGCCCCAAGACCCTTGCTGGCTTCTTCAGTTTTGACTTCAGTTCTGGTATCTTTGGCTCCATCCGGTGCTGAGACTTCTGGGAGCCGATGCTCTCCGGTTGGCTCCGGGGGGACAGTTTGCATGGTATGTCTTCCAATCTGACTCTCTCTCTCTCTTGGTGCTTCTGCTCAGTTGAGCTCGGAGCCTACCTCTGCATCGGAACCAACTCCTCCTCCTCGAGGCTGATCTCCAGCATCCTCGGTGCAGAGGTCTTCTCCGGACTGGGGTGGGGGTGCTTTCGAGGTAGCAGGGAGAATGCAGTCACCTCAGATGGCACTGCTCTTGGATCTACTCCCTATTCCCCACCAGGTGCCTGTGTCTATCTCTTCTCCACCCTCTCCTACACCTAGAGATCCAGAGCCCCAGGTGACCACCGCGGGTGGTGCTCCCACTTCTGAGACTTCTCCTGAGTATCCCTCAGAGGATGTTCCCAGGAAGAGGCTTTGCAAGAGGAAGCACATTGACTCCCCTGAGTCAGCCACTTCAGATACTGATTTGGATGAATCCAAGGGGTCCCCAAGATCCCCGTCTGAGGATGTCTCCTTTGCAGACATCCTGGAAATCCTGAAACAGAGAGGTGATTGGCAGACCGTCAACCCTTCAGAGGACAATTCAGTATACCTGGAGGCTTTTGGATCTTGCCCTTCCACCTCCTGGGTGACTCCTCCTTTCAACAAATTGTTAGATGCCATTTTCAGGAAAGCATGGACTTCGCCGGACACTGTGGAGCCTATTCCAAGGAGGCCAAACAATTTATTACGGCCCCTAAAGAAAAGGAATTTTTAACAAAAGGAGACTCCATAGATACCATGGTGGTGTGGTGGCCATGAAGATAGAACTGTCAGAAATCTCTTCATCTATCCATCCTCCTAATAAAGAGTCTAGGACTATGGATAGATATGGCAAGTGCATGTTCTCTTCAGTGGCCTTCACCTTGTGGTCGCAGAACTATTTATCCCATTTTGCTAGACTTCAAAGGGATCTCATCAAAGAATTAGGAGATACCCTTCAGGGAGGAGTAGCTGCGTGGTCCACAGACAAATTATCCTCACAGCTGGCCACCCTTACCTCTATCGCGAACTCCTCCGTGAGGCTGATCTCCTATGCAGCTGATGAAGCAAGTAGATCAGCAGCATCAGGAATTTCTCTCAGGAGACATTCCTGGATGTGCTTTTGTAACTTTTCTGACCCTTTCAAGTTTTCATTTACCAATGCCCCTTTTGATGGTTCAGCCTTGTTTGGACCCGTGGTAAAAGAGATGCTGACCAGGTGCAAAAAGGACAGGAAAACCTTATCTGCCATGGGAGTCCATTTTTCTGCCCCTTCTAGACCTTATCCCAAAGGTCAAAAGGGTGGGAAAATGTGGTTCCACAAATCCCAAAAAGGTTTCTTGGACGCATGTGACAATTTTTCCCCCAGAGGCAGAGGGGGAAGTTATAATGGAAAATGCCACCCTTGCAGCAGAGGAGGTCTGCAGAATCAAGATGACAGGGAGACCTTCTCTGATAGGCCTTACCAGCACTCCTGAAAGGAGACTCACCTGTCCTTCTCCAGAGGCAGTTGGGGGTCACTTGTCATTGTACCCAAACACCTGGCAACAAATTTCCCAAGACAAATGGGTACAAGAGATAATATTCAGAGGTCACCTTATTCCCTTTTCTTCCACCCCTCCAAAACAAAAGTCCTTACCAGATGTTCCACCCATGCAAAAGGACTTGGCAACTCTAGCGATTCAATTGTTGCTAGACAAAAGAGTCATCCAAGAAGTCCCTGCAGACCAGTTAGGATCTGGAACTTACTCAATGTTCTTTTTAGTGCCAAAAAATACAGAAGACTGGAGATCCATCCTAGATCTCAGCAGATTAAACAAATCTGTAAAGAAAACAAAGTTCTGGATGGTAACCCTGCAGTCGATATTCCCTTTCATAGGGAAAGACAACTGGATGTGCTCTATCGACCTCAAGGACGCATACTACCATATAAAAGTGGACAGGAGGTCCAGAAGATATCTGTACTTCTAGCTGGGAGCCAGTCACTACCAATTTCGAGCCCTGCCATTTGGCCTCACTACAGCCCCCAGAGTCTTCACCCAATGTATGGCAGTGGTCAAGGCTCACCTGAGATGTCAGGCATTCTGAGTGTTTCCATATCTGGACGACTGGCTCCTTACTGCCTCCACCAGGCATCTACTATCTCAGGCCAGGGATGAAATCCTTCTTCTTTGCAACAAGCTGGGCATCACTATAAATCAAGAAAAATCTGCCTTGTTACCGTCACAACATATTGTCTTCTTAGGAGCAGAGTTAAACTCAAGAGACATGACGGCAAGACTCACCTCAGATCTAATCCACTCCCTGAATCAACAGGTAACAATTTTGATTTCAACAAAGAAAGTCCAGGCCAGTCAAGTGTTACAGACCATGGGAACCATGGCTGCTGCCATTCTGCTGGTGGCCTTAGCCTGATTACACATGAGACTCCTACAGTGGCTTTTATTCGCACATTGGTTGATGCAAGATCTCCCTCTTTCTCATTCAATATACAGCACTGAGTCTTGCAAGAGAGATTTCACTTGCTGGCTTCAGACAGACCAGCTGTATCTAGGTTGTCCCTAAGTGTTTCCCCAACCAAAGGCAGTGTTAACCATGGACGCTTCCCAGATCAGGTGAGGGGGTCATTATCTGGGATCGGCAGTTCAAGGTTTATGGCAGGACCATGAGAACCATCTGCCTATAAACATCCTAGAGATGAGAGTGGTGCTTTATGCGTTGCAGGCACTTCAAGACTCTCTCCCTCTATGAACAATTGCAATTCAGGCAGACAACATGTCGGTAGTGTGGTATATAAACAAACAAGGAGGAACCAAATCTTACCCTCTATGTCGAGAGGCGTTAAGAGTTTGGCAATGGGTGACTGCTTCTCAACGCTTTCTAATTGCAATGCACATCCCAGGGAAATCCAGTGTGATAGCGGACAGACTCAGCAGGACTCTCCTGTTACCTCATGAGTGGTCCCCGAACAGAGAGATTGCGGAGATGATTTTCCACAGATGGGTCCAGCCTTGCTGTGACCTTTTCTCCACTTCCAAGAATCCCAAATGCAGCAACTACTTTGCCCTAATTCCCCCAAAGGGGAAGCCACCCAGGGATGCACTGGTTCATGATTGGCCCTCAGGATTACTCTACACCTTTCCCCTTTTTTCACTCATTCCAAAGGTGTTACAGAAAGCTAAATGGTCAAGAAGCAAAATGATTCTCATTGTTCTATACTGGCCTCATCAGGTTTGGTTTCCTTTTCTACAAATCCACCTCTTGGAGGAACCTTGGATTCTGGATCTGATTATGGACCTTCTGACCCACTCTTCGGGAGAGTTCCATCTGTCCATCCACACCCTCAAGTTGACAGCTTGGCTGCTCCAATTCCACGACTAGCCAGGTGTTATTCTTTCATGCCAGCAGTAAGTCATATCCTAGCCTCTTCCCATAAACCTTCCACTAGGAAATTATACTCTAACAAATGGAAGAGATTTTCATATTCGGCAGCTAAATGAAATATCAAACTTCTTACCACCCCCTATTCCAGCAATTTTAGAGTTTTTCTCAAATCTGTTTGAAGAAGGCATTGCGGCAGCTAAAATTAGGGTACAGTTAGCTGCTATCTCTAATTTTCATACAGGTGAAATGGGGTTTCCCATTATGTCTCACAGATTATGTAAGGCCTTTCTCAAAGGTACCTTTCTACTTAGGCCCCCGATTAAGGTACCGATGACAACCTGGGATCTATATTTGGTTCTAAATTCTCGGACTACATCTCCCGATGAACTTGCTTCTACTTGTGATCTGAAATATTTATCATGGAAAACCCTCTTCCTTGTTGCCATTACATCAGCCAGGAGAGTTTCAGAGCTGCAGGCTCTTTCTGTACATCTGCCTTATATTGTATTTAATAAGGATAGGGTATCTCTGAGAACTAATCCCTCCTTCCTCCCAAAGGTTTGTTCAGAAAACAACATAAACCAATCTATGGAATTGCCAGTCTTTTTTCCCAATTAAACCAACAAGGCAGAATATAAACTACACCAGCTTGATGTGCATAGACAGTTGCATTTCTACTTGCATAGAATGAAAGACATTAGAAAGTCAAATCAACTTTTTGTCTCCTTTTCTGATAAAAAGACAGGATTACCAGTCTCAAAGATGACCTTGTCTAAATGGCTTATGGATTGTATCATCCTTTCATACCAAAAGAATGACATGCAATTACCAGGGAAGATAAAAGGTCACTCCACTAGGTCAGTCTCAACTTCATTTGCCTTTCAAGCAAGATTTCCTTTAGATTCGAGTTGTGCAGCTGCTACATGGGCGAAACCTCACACCTTTATCACTCATTACAAAGTGGACTTGGCCTCCTGGAACAGGGCTGCCTTTAGATCCAAGGTACTGAAAAGTCTTTTTCTTGAGCCACCCTAGGGTTTAGGTGCTAGGGACGCTGTCCCAACCAGCAAGAAATATGGCGAGATAGGATTACATAACATCTAGAAGTTATGTACTTACCATAACGTTCCATGTTTGTAGTCCATCTCGCCTATATTCTTGTGTCCCACCCTCCTTCCCCCTCCCATTCCTGGAGGAACTTGTGGACAAAATTATCTGCTTGCAGAGATATGATGACTTTCAGCCTCTTTTTTGACTGAATTATAGTGATTTGTAAATATGTATATATATTTTATGTATATATGTTTATATGGGTCTACTTCTATTCGCTGACATCCCATTTCACTGAAACCCATTTCGCTGACAGCTCATTTCATAGACAAACTTTCAAGGTGGGGGGCTTCGCCCCCCAGACCCCCCCAATGTGGGGGGCTGTGCCCCCACACCCCCCAACTATATATTACAATTCCACAGTCACACAGCAGTAGGGAGGGGGGCAAATCCCAGGTATTTGCCCTGATTACTTTTGTCTATGAAATGGGGCTGTCAGCGAAATGGGCTTCAGTGAAATGGGATGTCAGTGAATAGAAGTAGACCCATTTATATACATATAGAAGATAAGGTGCTTCTTGCTTGCTTTCAAACAAGATCTGGGGATGTAGACTGGGGCATCATGGGATAGGGATTAGTCTGGAGCCACTGAAAGCTCTCGAGCTTTAGTATTCAGCCGAATCAGAGCCGAGGATCGGCTCCAAACCCAACCAAAGATCAAAGGCAAGAAAAAACAAACTGCTACTAAACCAGCACAGCTCCTGATGCCAAACAGCAGGACTAAACACCTCCCAAACACACGTATGCTTGTTCTGGAAGTCAAAGGCAAAGTCAGAGAGGTGAAACTCATCAAAGATAAAAGCCAGATAGCCAAACTCACTGAAGCAGGTCTTTTTAAATTCCACCTCTCTGACTGTGCTTATTGGAGGTGTTTAGTTCTGCTGCTTGGAATTAGGAACTGTGTTGGCTTAGTAGCAGCTGGTTGTTTTTGCCTTTGACTTCCAGAACAAGCATACGTGTGTTTGGGAGGTGTTTAGTCCTGCTGTTTGGCATCCAAACCCAACCAGCAAGAATATAGGTGAGATGGACTACAAACATGGAACGTTATGGTACGTATATAACTTTTAGTTTTTCATTCTGTTTTATGGTCTGAAGAAGGAAGTTGTTTCCGAAAGTGCTAACCTGTTTGTCATATTAAAGATTTGCTATCTTTGAGCAGTGGTAGTGTTTGGAGTCTTATTTGTTTCTTTTCTAAAGTTTAATAACAAACCAAGTTTGATAACAGGCAAAGCCTTTGGGATACGTCCCTTCTCCAATTCATTATCCATTAGAGACATAGGTACCAAATCAAGGCTGGATTTCCTTTTCCCCAATTTGGTTAGGGAGCAACTCTGTTTCACATGGAAGGGTAGCCCTTCTAAGAGAAGGAGTAGTCTCAGTGATACATACCTGTCTCTCTGGCAGGTCCTATTTATATCACAGGTTTAAGTCTTTAGAATGGGTAATTTTGGTGCTGTTTGTCTTGTGGATATGCAAGAGGTCCATCCGAGTGGGATCTGACAATGCCTTGTATGCCAGGTATAGATCTCCCTTCAAGGACATGTAGGAGACAGAATACAGGTATAGGGCATTCAGGTGGTCTGCATAGGACATGTTACTTATGCTCTGTATTCTTTTAATGAGGAAAAGCTGTGGACATTCCAATTGTTGGATATTCCTGGCTAGGTATATACCAAAGGAGGCATTGTAATCACTGATAGGTCTGATGAATGCTGAATACAGTGTAGTAATGACTTCCTTGGATTTTATGCCATACCTTTGTTGATAAGTTACACAACATAGAATGATTTCCTCACTACTGTAGACAAATAATAGTCAAAGGCTAGATTACTGTCTATGCATATTCCCAAGTCCCTGACTACTGGGTTAACTCTTAGGGATGCATTGTCAAAATGATAGTTACCAGGGGTGAATGACTTCCAGGAAGATATGATTATGCATTTCTTGGCATTTAGTTTTAGTCTGTTTCTCTGGCAACAGTTGTTTATCTGTGTCAGCACTTCTTGGAGACCATTTGTTTCAGTGGGTGATTCAATGACAGCTCCTAATTTGCAATCATATGCAACCTTAGTCAGCCAGAGGCCAATAACATTGGCTGTGATGTCAAAGAAGTAGATGTCAAAATGAACAGTCCCAAGACCTATCTCTGAGGGACTCAGCTTCTGACTGGCCTCTTTGTAGAGGTGGACTCCCCAATTCTAACTTCATGGTTCCTGTCTGTGAGCCAGCTGGTTATCCACCAGATGACATAAGGGGTTGTACCTAACCACTTACGTTTGTCAGCATTATCTGAGTGGGGAATTGTGTCAAATGCCTTGGCCAGGTCAAGGTATGCAGTGTGAGCCATTTTGCACTCATCCATTGCTTTGGTGTCTTTCTCAAAGAAGTCCACCAGGATGACTAGGCATGATGTGCCCTTGATTAAACTAAATTGGGTGGGTCCAGTGTCTGGAGGTTTCCTATGTCATTATTGATCATATCCATGATAATTCCTTCCATGGCTTTGCATATGAAACTAGTGACACTTATGGGCTTGCAGTTTCCAGGGTTTGTAGATGGCTGACCTTTGTGCAGAGGGATGACTGTTGCTGTTCTCCATTCATGGGGCACAAAGCCTGTTTGGAAGCTACAGTTAAATAGTAATTCCTGAGAGTCTGATAGGTCATGTTTCACACTATTTAGAAGGCATCCTGTTATATTGTCTGGTCCCCTTTATATAGTGTTCTTGACCTTAGGGAGAGCATTAAGAACCTGTCCCCAAGTGATAGCAGGGGGAATTATATTTGATGGCATTTCCTGAGGCAAGGTTGATGGGAAGGGAGGAGTAAAGTTGGAGCTGAATTTTTCAGCCAGTAGGTTTGCTATATATTTTGCTCAGTATAGGTGGCTCCATATACACTGAGCTCTGCACACAATTGTGTATTGCCTTTGAGGTTGCGGACATAGCTAAAGAATGCCTTGTGGTCGTCCTTGGCCTGAGAGGCCAAATTTCCCTCAAATTTGGCTTTTTTAGACATTATTTCTCCTCTGAGTTGTTTGTTTTGTGGGTGCTGTACCTCCTAATTTTTGCCATAATTTTCTTTGTTCTGTTATACAGCCTGTTGATTTTGTGATTCCAGCAGGGTGGCTTGTTTTTTGAGTTAGTTCTGTACTTCTTATTCTTGGTGGGTACAGCTGCCTCTGTGCAGCTAATAATATGCTTGTATAAGGTTTCTTTGGACAGTTCTGCATATGCAGCAGTGTTCTCATGGCTTATGGGGGCCTGAAATGTTGTCAGGTTATCACTTAGTAGTAGGAATTTAGCCTTGGAGTAGTTCCTGAATAATCCAGGTTTAACTGGGGGTCCAGATTTGGTTCAAGGTTTTATTTTTACTTGAAAGAAGACTATTTTGTGGTCTGACCTTACCAGACAAGATATTACACTAGGGGATGTGCAGCACTGTCCCGTATTAGTGTGGACCAGATCCAGTATGGTTGCACCGCTTGTTAGACTGACAATTGTATCCAATTTTGTGTTTACAAAATCCAGGAATCTCTGTGCAATATGTTTGTTGTCATATATGATTCCCAGTTAATAGTGGGGTAATTAAAGTTGCCCATGAATATGGTACTGAGTTGGATGGTGAGTGTTTCTAATAAGTTTAAATACATGGTATGGCTTTCCTGAGTCATAGAAAGGGACCTACAGCTTGTAAGGAAGTGGTATTATATTTTGCCTATGTTGATTTAAATGTGGAGAAGCTCAAGTGCATTATCCTATTTGACCATCCTTGAGGTATATGTTTTATGTAAATTGAGACACCTCCACCTTTAATCCCTGTCTGTGTAGTAGCTCGTCTAAATGTGTGGAGGGCATTATAACCTTGTACTCTTGATATGCCTTCCATGGCTTTAAACCATGTCTCAATGACCACACAGATGTCAGTATTTTCTAGGGTGAAAATAGCTTCTAGGGAGTTTGTTTTTTTTGTTTAGACTCCTAGCATTGAGCGGTAACACCTTTAGATTTTTTTTGGCTTTTATTTGCTATGTCTGAAGTACTCTCAGTTTGTCATTGCCTAAGAAATGAACTATATAAGGGAACAATATTTTAGCTTATATTTGAAAGCCTACAGGACAGTGGTGCAAACCATCCCTGGCAAAGCAGGGTGGTCTGCTGACCATCTCTTTCCATGCCGAAAAATATTGCACCTCTTTAGAATGACACCAGAAACTAAGCCAATTATTAAAGTTAGTCATGTTTTGTTTGTATTATGGCATCATTCTTGGAGAATGTAAAATGTTGCTAAATGCTAGGCTAATACCAGCCCTGGACACACATTCTGAGAGCTCCAAAATGTCTCTTTTCATATAGTCTAGGGAGGTATGCCTCGGGTCATTTATACCCACATGGAGTATGACTGAGTCATATTGGTGCTTGTGGGCCAATGACTTGAGTGCATGCATAATGTGGCAGATCCTGACCCCTGATAGGCAACTGACAATGACTTTCTCCTTACTCAGCCTGGTGTCTCACAAAGGAGTCTCCAATGACTAGAATGTTGGAGGAGGTCCATGTGTTGTTGTAAGTGTTGTTTTGAAAAAGTGTGCTCAGGGTTGCTAAGAGTGTTTGTTATGTATATTTCATCTAGCAGTTCATTGGGGTTTAGGTAGGTTACATTTAAGTGCCATAACATTAGGTAGGTTACATTTAAGTTGCTCAGCATATGTGGGTCTATGTGTGTCCTTTGACTTGTATGTGATGGGTGTCTCATGTGCACTACTGACAACCTTATTGACATTGAGTGCTTTTATGTGAGAACTTTACCTCCAGTGCCATTGTGTAAATACATCTCTCACATACCATATCACTTTCTTTGGGAATAAACTGGTCATCAGTAAACATTGCCTCAGGATCCCCATATCTACAAAGCTGGTAAAGAAGCTAGTGGGAAAATGCATACCCATGGCAACAGACCCTTGTTTTACTGATTAGACAGTTGGAATGAGAATATAAATTAATATCAGGAGTATCTGGTTTGCAACTCCGGGGGCAGTGCTTGTCACTGCAAACTAGCTGTCCTGTGTGCAACTAGGGATCTGTGAAATTTCAGTGAGTGGTGCTTTTACAGGAAAAATGTCAACTCAAGGTCTATGTGGTTATACAGGGCACTGCCAAACACTTGGGGAAAACTAATAAGTAGAGTGTGATGATTTATGGATAAAGTATTTAGGCAGATATTATGAAGTTAGAAGCAAATTAACAGTACTTACTGAAAAAAAAAGAATTCGCTTGTCAGGAATGATGAAAAGAGGGGAATATCCTGAATGGCTACTGCCTGAATTCTACTAATGTTGGTCTCACCACATCTTCACTCTGCTGAGATACAATGCTCCTTTGCTTCTTCTCTCACCTGTAGCAAAACCGTAGCACTAATCCCAAGATGAGAAGCAGGCCATAACCTGTTTGGTGATTCACAGTCTTGTCCCAGATGATGTAAGGGTCTGTATGCTTGTTGTAGACTTTCCTTGTAGATGACTTGAATAGGAACCAGTCCAATTAGGAAGATCAAGCACAGACACTCACTTCCCAACCAGAAAGAGTCAGGAATCTATGCACTCTGCTCCCTCTCTCGCCAGCAGCAAAATATAAACACAAATTCCAAACTGACATCTATGAAGCAGTTATTAGGCTTTTTGGTGATCAGCAGTCCACAGGAAATAATGTTCCTGTGCTCCTTCTCTCACTAGGAGCATAACAGGAGCACTAATCCCAAAATAACAATGTGGGATCTCCATTAATTGGTGGTCTTGGAGTAGATGTTGCAGATTTTAAAGGTAAGATGGAAAAATGGTTTAATATGCAGTATGCTCTAAGCAGTTAGATATGAAAAGCAGATATTTTAAGCTTTAGCTATCTAAATGTAGAGCCATTAATTTAAAAAAAGCAAGATAGATAGGAAGGAGTGGGCACCTTGTATTCCGATTCTATGGAATACAGTGGGATGGCTAATAAATTTAAATAGTTGAAGGGGAGTTATTTCATAAAATGAAAATGTTGTGTTCATAGGTTCATAGGTTTATACTAGGCTATCTGCCCTAAGGCATTTATAAGCCTAGCCCAAATTGTTGTGGCTTACGCCACCCCTTATATGAAAAAATACTGTGCCCATTAGTTTGTTGTGCCTCTGTCCAGCAGTGACACAGAGATGATTCCCGGGGTAAACCTACGATCTCCCATCCACAGGTCTAGATTTCTCTTGAACAGAGTCAGTGAGGTGCTCTGCCTCACATGGACCGGGATTTTATTCCACAGCATAGGGAGTCTCTGAGTGATAAATCTATCCCTCCAGCACGCCCTATTTATATCCGTGCTAAGGTTTAAGTCGCTTGCTCTAGTGGTTTTGGTGGATTTGGATTTTTGAGGTGGAGCATGTCCATTAATTCCGGGTTGGACATGGCCTTGTATGTCAGGCACATGTCACCTCTGAGCAGACGGTATGCGACTGAATAGAGCTGGAGTTTCTTCAATCTGGCAGCATATGACAGATTTTGGAGTCCCTTTATCCTTTTGGTGAGGAACTTTTGGGGTCTCTCCAATTGCTGCAGATGTCGGGTGAGATACATCCCGAATGGGGCATTGTACTCGATCATTGGTCTGATAAGTGAAGAGTACAGGGGAACAATGACCTCACTAGATCTGGATGTGAATCCCTTCATGATCAGGTGGGCAATGTAGAAGGTCTTTCTAACCACTTTAGCAACGTGAGTGTCAAAAGAAAGGCCACTGTCAACCTGGGTCCCCAGGTCCCTGATAACCTCTTCTGTGCTTAGTGGATTGCCACCTATATGGTAGCTTGGGGTTACCTTGTTTTTCCCGAAGGGTATGACTATACATTTTTTGGCGTTTAACTTCAGGCCATGGCTCTGGCACCAGCTATCTGTTTCCGTGAGTCCCTTCTGAAGGATATCCGTGTCCGATGCACTTTCCACTATGGCGCCCAGTTTGCAGTCATCTGCAAACTTTGTCAGCCAAAGTCCTCCCATGTTGGCCTGTACTTCTGAGAAGTAGATGCCAAACAATAGGGGCCAAGGACCGAGCCCTGTGGGACACCACTTGTGACCGGCTTGGAGTCTGACACAGCACCAGCAACTCTAACCCTGTGGGTTCTGTCCTTAAGCCAGTTTGCAACCCATCTTGTGACATATGGGTTTACATTTAAGCTGGTAAGTTTTTCTACAATACCCGAGTGGGGTATTGTGTCGAAAGCCTTTGCAAGGTCAAGGTAGGCTGTATGGACTGCCTTTCCCTCATCAATGGCCTTGGTGACTGTTTCGAAGAAGTCAACCAAGTTCAAAAGGCATGATTTTCCCTTGACAAAGCCAAACTGGGTCGGATCCAATGTCTGCAAGTCCCCTATATCTTTGTTTATGAGCTCCATTATGATCCTCTCCATAGCTTTGCAGACTAGACTTGTTAAGCTTATGGGGCGTAATTACCAGGGTCCGTAGAGGCGCCGCCTTTGTGGAGTGGGACCACAGTTGCCATACGCCACTCCTTGGGCACGTATCCTGTGGTAAGGCTGAGATTAAATAGCTGCCTTATGTGCGGGTTTAATTCCTCATTTAGCTCGTGTAGCACACAGCCGGGGACACCATCCGGTCCCATTGATGCTGTGTTTTTAGCTTTAGAGAGCAGCTTTCACCTGTGCATTTGAGATGTCCGGGAGGCTACACTCGGCTGGGATAGTTATCTCTCCTTTAGGGGAGAGGGGTGAAGTTTGCACTGAACCTGTCTGCCAGTATGTTGGCAATGTCTGTGGGTTCAGTGATTTTTGTATCATTTTGGACTAATTCTGAGCATATCTGGGAGTTTCCACCCAGGTTCCTAACATAGCTGAAAAAGGCCTTATGATTGTCCTTTGAATCCATGGCAATTTTCTCTCAAAATTGGCCTTAGTTGATTTTATGAGTGCTCGTATTTTTTACTAATAATGATCAGGGGTGACTTCCCTTTTATGGATTTTGTTCTATCATGTAATAGCTTTCTCCTCTTATTGTAAAGTTTGTTAATGGCTGGGGTCCACCAGACTGGACGTTTGCCCTTTGTGGAAAGAGTCTTGGTTTTATTTGGGATTGCCTGATCCATGCAGTCCTGGAGGTGTTCAGAGAAGGCATTTGTAAGGGCTTCCAGCTTGGGTTGTGGTTTCCTCTGGCTCAGGGGCCTTGAAGGATACCACACCTGTCTTGAGTAGTGTGAAGTTTGCTTTAGAGAAGTTCTTCACTATGGTCTTTTTGTTTGGGGTGGGGCGGGATGTGGATTTCCAGTGAGATTAGTTTATGATCAGATCTCACCAATGAGGGATATACTTCGGTGTGGAGCATTTTGTCCCCATGTTTGTGACAATGAGATCTAGTATATTTTCTCCTCTCGTGGGAACAGTGACTAGCTGTTCCATGGCATTTGAATTTATGAACTCCAGGAACCGTTGGGCTAGAAAGTTAGGGCTTGAGTAATGTTCCCAGTCTATATTCGGTAGTTGAAGTCACCCAATATGATGGTGTTTGGAGATACATTTATACCCTCCAGTGTCTTCAGGAAGGCTGTGTGGGGTTCCTGAGTTTGAGAGGGTGGCCTGTAGCATGCTACAATTTGTAGAGCAGTTTTGCCTATGGTTAGTTGCACCTGGATGGTTTCCGAAGCTTCGTGCGTTGCCACCAACCTGGAGGTGTGGGTATCCTTTATGAATATGGATACACCCCCTCCTTTTGTGGTGTGGTCCGGGTTTTGGGGCCGGAACGCATGATGTGAGGTAAAACCTAATAGTGCTGAGGTGCTCTCAGGAGCCTTGAACCAGGTTTCAGTTACAGCACAGACATCGATGTTCTCCATACTGAGAAGGGCCTCGAGTGCGTGCATTTTGAGATTTAGACTTCTGGCATTGAGCAGCATTACCCTCAGTTTCTTCCCATTTTTGTTTCTAGGGTGGTAGGTTTAGAATTTGAGCCTTGCCTAAAAAAGGCACTATGGGGGTGGCAAGAGCCTTAGCCAATATCCGGAATCTCAGGGGTGACAGGTGCAAGCCGTCCCTTGCGAAGCAGCGTGGCTTGTCAAGCATGTCATCCCAGGCAGACAGACACTGGATCCCCTTTGAATGACACCAGACATTAAGCCAATTGTTAAAGCTGATCATCTTGTCTCTATATTGTGGCATCATTCTTGGTGAAGGAAGGATACTGCTCAGGGTTAGGGTCATACCTGCCTGGGCTACATAATCAGAGAGCTCCTCTATGTCTCTTTTCATGTAGTCCAGGGAGGTACGTCTCAGGTCGTTCACACCAGCATGGACAATGACTGTGTTTAATCACAATAGCCAATGAAAGAGAAGAGGAAAGGAGATATGTGGTCAAATTAACATAAGGGGCTGTCATCTGAGTTTAAAAACAAATCACCAGGGTGAGAGGGTAGGGAAAAACTTAATTTCTGTGTGACTCACAAGAGACACAGCAGTGGTCTCTTTACTAGTATAAATATGCAATTAAAAACAGAATAAAAGTGAAACATGGTAAATGAATCACAATATACAAAATAAAAGAAGGCAATAAAGCAACACAAAATACAAGAAAGCAAAAACAAACTAACCTTTCCCTCACAGCAAGTTGTAGTAGAGTCTGGGTGATATTTTCCAATAAAGCCTTCAAATGTGTTATTTTACCTCTTAAACAGAATGTTTAGTTCTTAGTTCCACCCTCAGTTCACAGGTAACTGACCTTAATTGACCTGCTCTAATTTGTATGTGATTTTCAAGACACTCAGCTGTGGTCTCTTTCCTAGTTTAAATATGCAGCTAAAAATAGAATATAAGTAAAACACAGTACAAAGAACATGAATCACAATATATAAAATATAAGATGACAACAGAACAACACAAGATACAAGAAAGCAAAAATAAACTAGCCTTTTCCTTACAGCAAGCCATGGCAGAGTCTGGGTAAGCTTTTCTAGTAAAGACTGGGTATGGGTGAGAGTGGGGTTGGATGTGAATTTAATACAAAGTGTGGCTGAATAGAATGGAACTTCCGCTTCCCCACAATATTACCAAAAAAATTGTGAGCCCAGAAATTTAGAGTCGAAGGTTAAGAGAAAAAATGAGTCAGAGCTGGCACCCAGTGTGGTTCTGGCACATCTCAACTCCATGTTGAGGAGCACAACAACATATATTTTCCCTTATCAAGTTATCAACTCCATCTGTGTACCACTCACTGTTGAGGAGCAAAAAAAAAAAAAAAAACTGGTGCTCCTCAACTCTAAATTATCATCTGTTTTCATGGACCTGCACCAATAACTACTATAAGTTGAAGCGAAAAAAGAAAAGAAAGAAAAAAGCACTTTCTTTAAAAAAGCATAGCAAGTGGCTTGCTACATCTTCTACCACACACGAAGTGCTAAAGCCCTTAAAGCCCTTGTGTGCTGACCACAAATGCACTACTGGCATTCATTTCTGAATGCAAGGTATTTCTCAGTCGCACTCCATAACACCATGCACTTGCAACAGCTCCTTCTTTGCCTCATGCTATCTGCACCAATACATTCATGGAGGAAAGTAAGGAGGGAGGAGAGAGGCTAAGGGAGAGATCTATGAAAGCATGCAGTGACATGTGAGAGTGGTAGAGACAATAATGGTAACAGCAGTTCTAGATAATCTCACAGAAAAAGAAAAAACATAAAAGGTAAGAACAGTCAAAGAGTCTATTGAGGAACAAAGTTAAGTGCCTGTTTGGGAGTAAAGGTTTTCCAGCAGGATGTCTTTAGAGCAGGGTTACAGACTCTAGGCCTACTGGTTACAAACTAGGCACAGAAATGTTTGTCTGCTAACTATTTACTGTGCAGATTATAGTACATTCACAAGCATCCACTGCCCAACATTTATTTGCAACCATTTGTTCAAGGCCATGACTGACTCATCATGAAAAGGATATCAGTTAGCTCATTTTTTTATTTTTAGAATTATATAATATTAATCAGTTACAATAAAGAAACATAACATATACATTTCACACAAAGTAAATATTTAGAGTAGCCCATATTCAATCATTTTAAAATATATAAAGAACATTATTTTTTAAGAGAATGATCAACATTCAATTAGTATTTTCTAGTAACCTTTTTACATTCAACCAACTATTTTGCATAGACTTATTATTATTATTATTATTATTATTATTATTATTACTTCTCATCTTAATAACATGTAATTCATTATAACAAACAGTCTTTGCAATATTTATAAATTCAACCATTGGGGGACTTTTTAAATTCTTTCAATTTTTAGTGACCACTTTTCTAGCTATTGCTAAAATATTCCAAATAAATGATGTTGAGATTTAGGAATAACCTGAGGAATTGGATCATTACAAATTACTAAAAAATTAGTTAATTTAAAATTATCACACCATAAAGCTTGCATAAATGTATTAAAATTATACAAGAAAGATTTTAATACTTCACAATCAAAATGTATACATTGCCAATCTGCTTTTAAACTAGAATTACATCTCCAGCACCTAATATTTTGTTTCTTGTACATAACTTAAATCTTATGTGGGATAATAAAAGTTTTATGTAAAATTTTCCACAAAAATATCTTCTAGGTTAAAGATGTCAAAGTATTTCCATGAGACTTTAAAATAATCTTTTTAACAGAATCCGAAATAATATTATTTAATTACAAAAAAGGTCCAAATAATTGTCTTTGATATTAAACATACATGGTTTTATTAATTTCTATATAATTGATATGCACCCTTTTTTATTATTTACATTATTCCTACATTTTATTAAACATTCAATGTCGTGTCTTTCGGCTTTTGCCGGTTAGGGGTTGCCACAGCGGAACTCCAGTCCGCTAATGATTGGCAGTAGATTTTTACGTGCAGAGTTACCAGCCCTGACGCACAACCTTCAAGGAAGGTACGCCCATTCACACATCTCTCCACACAGAAGATGCTTTAGCTGAGAATCAAACAGGACAACGTCTTACTGTGAGGCGACAACACTACCGCAGCACCACCACCACAGTTTTATTAAACATTCAATAAGATTTTTAAACATTCAATAAGACTTAGAAATTATTTTTTATTAGAGTATGTTATACATCCTATTTTAGATATTAAATATTTTCTGTTAGTTTGTATTGTAAACCAGTTATTTGAGTCAAAATCATATTTTTATTAAATATTCTAACTTACATATTATTCTTTAATTTAATAATTCTTTCCAAAAAATATCTTTATTCCTTAGAATGCCCCAGAATATACAGTGTGCCCCAAGCCAGCAAAATCCACTACACTATGTGAGGTACATAAAACAGTGGGGTCATAGGACAGATGCATGGATGTGTCAATGCTGGAGTCCCATACATACCTCTCAACATCTTAGAGCAAGAAATCTTTACAAAGCCAAAAAGAAATTTGGGGCAAAGGCCCCAAAACAGGGACAATTGTTAAATATTGCTCTTACAAACATATAAAATTGATAGAATAACAGGTTTTGCAGTAGCATGAACTCTTTGAAGGGTAAGAAGTCTAAAACTCAAATGTCTGTCATTACTTTCTAACTTCAGTCTTTAATGATTTGCCAATAATTTTCCAGACTACCACAATTTTATGAAAAAGGGAACCAAAACATGAGGCAAACATCTGGACATTTGGTGAACATCTGTACATTTCAGAGGTATGGTCCCCTACCCCTGACACACACATGTTCCCATAGAACTGCAGTAACAGTTATGTTTGTAAGGTAATATCAGCAGACCACACATTCCCAGGACTGTCCCAATCAACAATATGCTGGGGTCAATGTGCTAGATATGTTTGTGGTTAATAGTATCAGGAGGTAAACAGCACTGAGTTGTGGCTCACTGGACTAAGCACATTTCAAAAGGGTGACAGGGCTCATGGTTCGAGACTGGTTGTGCCTACTGTTTTGCATGTCAGCTACACCTATGGTAGGAGTTCTATAGGCTGTCCAGATGTCAATATCTGTTACTGCAGGAAAGCTGGACAGTGGAAGGACAGTGGGCCACAAATATGGACAATACACAGCTCTGAGTAACCTAGATGGTGCCTGCTAGAACAGCTGGTTGTGAGAAGTCAGTGTAGCACCAGGATACAAAGGCTGCCACATAACTGTTTCAGTACTCATAACAAGTCAGTGGGTGCCATCCATACCCCACGAATGTCAGGGTTTCTCAGAATGTCCACATGTATGCCTCATATATCTGTTCTGTTTGTCATAACATTGCATTTGTCTAGCAAACTATTGGCTAAACAATACAGTTTGATGTGAAAACATCAATGACAGACAGTTGATATGCAAACTGCATACCCATAAGAAAATGCAAGCTAATACAAAACCCATCTAACAGCTGTCTATGTTTGGAAGAGCAATATTAAGCTGCTGTCCATATGTCTGGACCTGTGCCCAACTGTGATATATGACCCTGTCAAGATGTTTGCCTATATGAGTTAGATAGCTACGGCCAATATGTAGCCTTAGAAGAACAGTGTAACACAAACTGTCTGAGGACCAGAGCAAATGTATGGGCCACAATGCTGGCCAACATGCTAAACAGGTACACCCAGAGGTGTGTAGTCCGTAACTCTGTGCCTGATGTCATGACTTCTACCCCAGTCACACCATAACTACAACTACATAAGAGCAGCAACTGTGGACAAAGCCTGTGACTGGAGCAGAGCAGAACAAAGGGCCACATATAAGGGGAAGGAGGAAACACTGGCCACACAAATGTAGAATGTGCAGACTACAACACATTGTGCAGTAGCATGA